>NW_022755542.1:2717328-2761068 GCF_011630105.1 Anneissia japonica
GTGAATGATGATTTTCGATCTTTAGAGTAGTCGCCAAGTAACAATATCTATTTATAGGCGATCTTTTTCATACTGCGCATGTCCACAAAGAAAGAGAGATATGACGTTCGTTGACGACGAATGGCGAACAAATCTCGAAGTTTCGCGCACTAGCTTTGCTCTCTCTATAATATCATATTTAATAAAAGTACATGTGTTCTTGTTAATCCGACTTCACTTTATTCTTGACTTTTGTGTTTTTAAACCAATCACCCGCCCTTGGCAACTTAATTAGCCTATGTCATTTGTCATACAGGCCAATACAATCAAAGTCACTATCATCCTTCCCATCTGGTCCCTAAGGAGCCAAACATTTCATGACACCACCATCCTTCACATCATTTCATATGAGAGGATGGAGGTCCCATATGGGCCAGCAGTTCACCATTACATATTATAATACTTTCTCTGTTTATAACTTGCTTCCTTTTATACTCTAGTTTCTTAATTAAATTACAAAACTAATTAAAAATAAACTATGTGGTAAAATTAAGAAACCTTCACAAACTTTGAATTACAGTACTCATTTAAACAGATAAAATAAATTGTCAACCTTCAATTAGACGAAACAATTAGGAATTTGCTGATAAGTAGAGTACAGACATTTTACTACAGTACAGAATTCCTTATAACAGTCAATAAAAGGTTCTATGAAAAGAATATATATAATTTGTAATAGCAGGTACATTAATACACATTGATACATTCTCTTTTTTTCTTACTGCCTTAATGACTTACTCTTGTTGAATCAGGGACACAAGGGATTCTTTGTGGGTTCCATCTTTCAGATATGGCCATAAATTGTGTAGGTTTCTATAAAAAGTTGAGTGATGTCCTTAAAAACTTCATTAGCTTTTAACAGTGTCTTATTTGGCTCATTGTCTTTTTTTTTTAAATGGAGAGATTTTAATCATCAGTTCACAAAAAACTCAGAGAAGATGCCCCCACAAAAGTGATTACTTTAGGCCACTTATCTACTAATTATTCTAATTTTGGTTTTTTAAATAAGAGAAAGAATGGTGGTCCTTTTTCCTGCTTCCTGCCATATGAAAGTAAAAAAAAAAAAATAAGGTTGAGGAGACAAGAAACATTTTTTTTTATCTTTCCTACTTATCTTGATACTGTATGATTGTGTTTTTAAGAAAATTTAGCTACATATTATGATGCAACCAATATCATTATAATTGGCAATTTAAAAACTTCATATGTCTAACATTATTTAAGCCTAATTAACTTCTTGGTCTTCTTATTATTAAAATGATAGCATGTGGATTATGATAGTTATCAAGCTAACCTAATACAGCAGGCCTACTACTTGGTCTGAATGTCGCCATGACTCCAAAAGGTGAAAGGTAAAGTGTTTGACAAAGTAATTACAGTTTTATTGCTTAAAATTTAATCCCTTGTTCATGCTAATTTCTCGCCTATCAAATTTTCAAAGATGATCAGGATAAAGTTATGAAATTAACAGGCTTTCGAAAGTTTGACCGTGAGATTCTTGAGGTTTATGAGTGAAGGAGAGGTGCTGCTGTCGTTTCATATTTTAAGATTGTGCTAATTGGCATATAAGTATTTGACACCTAGTTCCCTTTAATTTGAGCGATACCTCCGCTAGTTCAGACCTTTGGCATTGACTGTATTTATATTCTTTAAACCAAGTTTAATCAAAAATTTATTACAAGTCTTATTATTTTGACATTTAATTAGGTCAATAAGTCAACATGGAGTCTTAGATTGTCAGATCTGTCAATAAAAATTGTATAAGTTGTTTAAAATACTTTCAGTTTTAGTGTCCATCAAACGAAAAGTTAGTTTCAGAAGGAATTCATTATAGGCCTAGGCCTAAGTTTATTTAGATTATTTTCATAATTTTTTTTATAAATAATTCTATAATAATTATATAAATATTATATTATTAGATTTACTATATTTCATGACATGGGTTCTTAATATGCCTTCATATTTTGTCTTTTATACATTAATAAATATTTTTGAATATACAGTAATAATATTTATTGTTATATTACTATTTTTATGATCTTGATTCTTTAATAAACTATTGATTTTTATATATTCAATTTTGTTTGCATAATAATTACTATTGTTATCATTGTTTATCTCTAATATTATTTTATGATTTTCTGAAATGTTTATCATCTCTTAGTTCAACTATTACATCTGTTATACTCAATGTATTTCCTGTACTATAGTATCAAATACTGGAAAAGTAAGTTTTCTACTATGAACATCAATAACTGTAGCTGTTTACCAAGGGAACTGATATCCATCCCAAATTTTTTTTGACAAATACAAACAAACAGTGTACTCCCAAGGGATTTGATGCCAAGTGTCCCCCGGGCATCCCTCAACTTCCTGATGAATAGAACCTCTTCTTAAGTCCGAACGTCAATATCCGTTTTTTAACCGCTTCTCAAAAAAAAAGTAAAAATCATTCCAGTCAAAAATGTTTTGTCCATTTTGGAAAAGATGTCAGTTTCAATATCATATTTATGTCAATATTGTCAATGAAATCCAGATGAATTTATTTTGTAAATTTTAAGTTATATCTCAAAATTTTAAGTTTGTTTTTGTCTTTTTCTATCTTTTTTTTAAATATTAAAATGTCAATATAAAATTTGTAATATTAATATTGAATTAAATTTGAATAATTATGAGTGAAATATTGATGTTTAGGCTGACTTTCACTTTCATTTTTTCAAGTAAATTAAATTAATAATTAAAGTAACCATTATTGTTTTATAAGCCTGTACTTATTCATCTTCCTGGTTTCCATTACTAAAATGATTAAATTTTTAAAAAATTATCAAAACATTTTAAAGATTTCAATATTTTCAGTACAAATGAAAATGAACAATGTTCTGATATTTTTCCCCTCATCAATTATTCATCTTTCACAGTTTCAAAATTTGTCTTGAATACAATTATTTTTAATAACATCTTTTGTAATCCGCCTCGTCATTTTTCATTTCATAAATATGAAACACGTTTTGAGTTGGCACCAACCAGTCTGCGTATGAATTGTCACTATTAAAATTATGCAAGAATAAGTAGCAAGCCAGTCTGCTATTGTTCTTTTTGATTTATTTTGTACCCTCCATGACCCAGATGTCTTGTACTCTGAGAGAAATGTAACCATCGACCCCAAGCCAGTGTTATAATATCTGGTGGGTTAATTTGGTTTGTCTGCAAAGTTCAGTTCTACTTTCTCTTTGTCTCAATTTTATATTCCTTCATATTCTTTCAGCTGCAACTTTATAATCATAGTAATGATAATGATAATATTAATAATGATTATTGTATCTTGTATAAAACAGAGACACGCATTAAAAACAGGACATCCACATACCACACATGTAATTACAAAATACTTTGGCTAACAAATTCATGTAAGAAATAATAATTTAACTTAACCAAAAACTGAACAGGATAATATTTAAAAAATGGGGTTTTTTTTATGTTTTATTAATATTTCAATTTTTTTTATTCTGGATTGTGTACTCAATGCAAAGAGGCCCGATACTGATCCACAAAGTGAGTCATGCAAGAAATATGTGCATTGATCTAAGAATACACTGGACATTTGATTGGTCAATAATTGTGTCTGGATGATGTTATTAATCATCAATCGTGTCTGGATGAAAACAATCCCATTTTAATTTGAATTTATTTAGTTGAGTCATCCGGGCGTTCAAACACCCTGTGGCGTGAAGTGAACCATCCCTCGACTTTGCGTGTCATCGCTCCATCTCATTTTACATTAATTACGTAAAGTCATCAATGAGAGAAGAAAGACCGATGCCTCCGGCTGTAAAATCACTTGTAAAACATAAGCTTTTTATCTAGCCTGTCTCTGGGTTCTGTAAAGATGAACCGACTGTTAGTGGTTTTTTTCAATGGCACACACAGGCCCTCGGAAGTTTAGGGGTGTCTGTGGATGACACTAAATTGCCCTTTGTGTGCGGGTTGAACACACGCGCACACACACATTCCCGTGTGTATTAATGTCAGAATGCAGTTCCAATCTTGATTTTGTGCATAAGAAGTTCATCTGGCGAAAATTGCAAATTAAAATGTAAATGAACCATTGTGTTGTGAAATAGGTTTCTTTTGCAGCTTGTTGGATTCATGTTGTTATTCAGAAACAAAAAAAATTTAGCTGTGATTCAAAATTCTCAACACATACATCATTTATTTTGATACTTGCATTAAAATGTAACATTTGAAACTACTTGATCTCTTAAACATTATTATAAACTGCTATGTCAATGCATGCTACAATATATGGATCACCATAAGTTCTAAAACCGAGTGGAATACTTCCCAATTCATGTGGATTAGTTTTATATTTTTTATCATTTTAAAGAGGGCCCCTGGATATCAGCTGGCTGGCGGATTCAGCTGGAAGTTACCCTCTTAAAATAAAGTTGAAATAAAAAATTGAATTATGGACCTTAATATAGTTTAAAGATTAAATTTATATAATTTAATTTTGATGTGGATTATGGCAGTTTTGAACAAATTCAATTATGATTTTTAGTCAAAATTTTTTTATTATGTAAATTTCATTGTTCATGTGCGGCAATAAAGTTTAATTTCATTTTCAATATTCACATTATTGACTCGTGTGTTACAATGTTAATCTTAAATATCCTTGAATTTTCACATGTGAATTTGAGAAAAAAAATCATTGAAATTAACTGCTTGGTTAAAGTAAGGTTCCCTCCTTTGTATCGCCCCCCTTGAGAATCCACTCAAGGTCCAGATATTAAATATTATAAAATGATCCTTGAAAATGTACAAATTATTAAAAATAATATTTCATAATAAGCCTACAATGAAAGTGATTCATTGAATTGTGTCATCTAGAGGTAAAATGTTCCATGTAGATGCCAATCATTTTTTTACATGGGAAGGGGAATTTAAATATATTTTAATGAGGCACTTTTATTTTCTTCACATAGGCAGCTACAATGCAGAGTTTATATATTTTTAAAGAAATTATTTTCAGTCAACAGCAAGTAAGGACCAATCTACTAAGCCTTGCCCATCTGCGATTTTTGCTAAGGTCCTAGACATTTGTATAGTAACATGCTCAGCATATGTACTCCTGGACTACTACTGAATAACACATTCTGGGTGGTCAATTTCTAAGTTGACACTTTATAGTATAGGATAGAATAGTACTCCAGTTAACTAAAGAAGAAAATCCTAGTGTCTGATAGCGTTTGAACCCAGAACCCTATGGCCGTCCCAAGGCAAAACAACGTAACTTATCAAAAATGTCAAAGCAGTTATGGTGTTTCGCCATGGGATGGCCGCCATGGATTGGAGACAAGCATCTTTTGCTTCACTCCATCTTTAGATATATGCCAAGGCTAGCCACATTTGAAGAGCCTATTTATTGCTTGAAATGGTGCTCCGATTTCTGTAGGATTTTGTAAGTGTGTTACCTTGTCATGTGACAAAGAAATAGGCGCTCCACACCGAAAAAACAGACCATGAAGGCAAATTAGTTTAGTTATTAAATGTACTGGCTACTTTATATTTTAGTCTTTACAGAAATAGCGGAAACGTTCGTAACTTGTTTGTCATGTCAAATGTATGTTGAAGGACTTTTAATTACCAATAGAAATTTACATGCCCCATTCCATGTATATCTACTACAGATTTCATTGATTGTTTTAGATGAGCGATGTACTAGGACTAACAGTAGCCATGGCGGCAAACTGGTCGCAATGGTGGCACCACTACAAGGTTGTATGAATGAGTAATAAGTTAAACAGTGAGATTGTAGCTAAATATAGTTAAGGGCATCCATAATTTTTATAAGAGTACAAAATATATTATTTTCTGTGAACTCCCTCCCTCTCCATAAAACAGTACACAATAAAATGATTTGTCATTTTGAGGTGATCATTTTATCTTTTTTACAAATGAGTACTTTATGCTTACACTTTCAACCCCCTCCCCACTAAAGCCTATGCTTGTACCCTTTTGAAAATGTTAAAAATTATGAATGGCCCCTTGTTATCTTATCCCTCAGATGCTTAATTGTTCTCAAGGCTTACTGTATTCTTCTTCATATTTAGCAATTGATGATAAATATGCGACAAGACTGCCCTCTAGAAACAGAATGTTCGACAAACATTTTATAAAGTAAAGATAGCACTGCCTTTGAATTTTGCATGGCATTTCTGTAACGTGCAGTGTGCTTCCAAAGATCATGATTTACAGTTGATTTATTTTTTATTTTATAGAGGGCTCACTAGAATCGATATGACCATTATAGACTCACAGTTCTCTTTTATTTTTTGCTTGTTTTTTGTAGAAGTTAAACTGTTAGTCAGCGCTCCTATTTTGTTACACACTTGATCGAGTGTGATAACACTTTCTGATGTTAAATGGCAACTGCTTCTTTTATAATTCATTTTTGTGGTTTCTAAATAAGGTCATTTCAAGTACATCATAATCAAATGACATTATTAATAAATTATTTATTATTATCTACACAACATACAGTAGTAATCGATTTTAAATCACTGTGTAATTTTATGTGACTGAAACATTTGTATGAAGTCGTTGAATTTTCCAATATATCTACGCATCCTTGACCTCATGTCAGGTTGTTTGTACCAGGAAGGTGACTCTTTAGAGTTTAACAGCTGAGTTAATGTTGGGTCCAACTAATTGGGTGCGGCTAACATTTAACAAACTTTGACATAATACTAATTAATAAAATTCTCATAAATTGTTGGTTTTTATCGATTGTTTCCTTGCCATTTTCTTTCAGACATCTAGCGCGCAACCCTTTCATTTGCGATTGCAACTTAAAATGGTTGGCCGAATATCTACAAGCCAATCCAATTGAGACAACTCAAGCCAGATGCGAGTCACCGCGTAGAATGCAACGTAAACGTCTGATGACTATGAAGCCAATTAAATATAAATGCAAGGGTAAGAGCGATAAGTGTTTGATCAGTAGTTTTAGTATCATTACTTGTAAAGGGGGTTAAACTTGACAAGAGAAATCTTTTATTTTAACCTCCTATTGCCATGTGTAATTGTTTAACTCTTTTTGTATATACTGTTGGAATTTGTTTGGCAATAAAAGTGAAATGAAATGAAACTTATTTCATCATTCTCTATTATGTTTACTGTAGATCTACCCAAATGCATTTCTTGATTCTCTCTTACGCCATCGTCAGGCTCATGTTTTTCATCACCGAATCATCGTCATGATCATGATCTCCATCATCATCATATCATCTTCATCTTATCATCATTATCTTCATCATCATCATAATTCATCATCTCCATCATATCATCATCACCCATTATCATTATCATCATCTTCATCATGTCATCATTGTCATCATCATCTTCATCATTATCATCAACACCATATCTTCATCATCATCTCCATCATCATCACCATTATCTCTATCATGTCATTATCTCCGTTATTATCATCCCTATATCATCATCATCCTCAACATCATCATCATCCTCATCATCGATATCATCCTCATCATCATCATCTCCATAAAGATATTTAACCTTATCCTCCTCCCTCTCCACCTTCATATCTCCGTTTTTCCCACTATCGTCATTATTCCTATCACCAGTATTCTGATTAGGGCTTGTCACCTCATTCCTAATTTCAATCATATAATAATCTTTATCAACTGATTAGACGATAATACATTGTTGATAAACCCACAGGTTCAGAATTCCACAGAACATCAAAAGCTGGTGAATGCTTCATCGACCGTGACTGCCCTGCTTTCTGTATCTGCGAAGGAACAGTAATTGATTGTTCGCATGCTGGGTTGAGGGCACTACCAGAAGGCTTGCCTATATTCACAACAGAATTGTATGTACTTGTATTAGATTTAGTATTTTTGAAAATGATCAAATAGGTAAATCTTGAATTCTGAAAACATTTTTTTGTATTAATAGAATTGTATGTATTGTTTCATTTCATGCATATTTATACATTTTAAATCTATTAGTTAATTTTTGGTGAAAAAAACTAATTAATATATGAATTAAAATGTATCTCTGGGATGTATTCCAACTAGTAAATTGGACAAATAATTTTATTATATGATTTTAATGTTTTTTTTTTCCGCTAGAAAACTCAATAATAATGAGATATCAAGAATACCAGCTGACGGGTATTTCAGTAAACTTCCAAATCTTCAATCTCTGTAAGTATTAAGTATGTTATTGTGTACAAATTGGAGTTATAACTTACAGTATCTTTCAGTCTCTGATTTCTGTGTTCAAATCTTGAAATTCTATTTTCTCTTGCAACCAAAATCAAGACTACTTCCTAAGCATCAGTCTATAGACCATTTTATCAGAATTATTTTGAAAAAGCTCGGCCAAGGTTTTGCAACTCGCCAGGGGACTTTCAGCGGCCTAGCCTGAGCAGCTAGCTAGTTACAAATAGAGCACCGCGCAGCTTATAGCGCCGCTAGACCCTCGCCATAGCAGCAGTAGATAACATTACAGACACGATAAGACTTAGACTTGTTTTTAATATAAACATTTCATATTTATTCGGTTTTAAAATGTTTGTGCTCTCAGTGATACCAATGCCAATGTATCTGGATTATTACACTCACTAATATCTTTAGTTTTTGCATCAGAGAAAATGTTATTACTGTATATACTTCATCTACTGAACTACACTTTTATACAATATTTTTTGTGTGTTTACATAACCTATATTGTGTGTACTATATGAGTATCAGGAAAACAGATTTTTCTTTTATGAAAATTGTATTGTTATGTAATTGTGGATTATAAATATTTCTTTATTATTTTTATCTATTGAAACGTTCATCAGCATTTAATAATTCATCACATTTTTCCAACTAAGACTTAATTGCAGCTTGATGTAATTTGTCTTGTTCAATTTGTAAGCTTAGGTTAAATCTGGTGGCTGAAATTAAAATAAATTGATGAATTACAGTTTGTGTCGTTTTATATTATAGTGATCTGAGAACAAACCGAATATCCAGCATTGAGAAGGGTGCTTTTCTAGGAGCTTCCAAATTGCTAAGTTTGTAAGTATATTTTCAGGTGAAACAACTGCATGATAACGTATACCAAAAATTAAGTTAGTTGGATATCTTCTGTAGAATTTCTTGTGTTGGATTAATTGTATAATAATTGGTAATCTTACTTAGATGAGATTTGATCTGACAAATATTCTTAATATTTATCAGTTTAGTTTTAGATGAAATTGTGAAAATGTTGCATCACATATTTCTAGTTTTCTGAGATGTCAGTCTTTAGATCGATTGATTAACATGTGCTTGTCTAAATTGTAGAATTTGTAACAATTTGTAGTTCTTGCTGTAGTTAATAATGATTGTTTACCCACAATGCTTTGTAAGTTTTCTGTGAAGTGAGACCTTCCATATGTGATATCTGAATGTTTGTTACTTCCATGCCAAAAAAAAGATGTCTGAAAATTTGTAATTTTTTCTAACTAATAACATGCAAAAACAAAATAAAATGGATTCCAAGCAAGCTTACATAATTAGAAGCATGTACAATACATTCTAACATAGATGTGTACTGCATTGCAGTGCATCACATGATAAAAATATCAGGATTTTGATATTTTCAACAGGATATATGGATGAAAATGCTCACTAAATTTACCATATTATTAACAAATGGGTCTGCCCTTATAAATAATTAATATTTCCATGAAATAAATGCATGAAATATTTTTTCCAAGGTATCGTTATGGAGGTCTGTAGTAGGCTTGCATTTAGTGTAGTGTTTTTTTCTTTGCTTTTTTTTCTTTTGAGCATCTGTTTATTTTTTACCTGGTGAAAAGGTACCTCACAAATAACAAGTTGAGCAAACTGGTCCAGGATGCTTTCATCGGGCTAAGTTCTGTGAAAGTACTGTAAGTATCTGGCAACTAATGACAGAACTCATCATTTGTATATTATCATTCTGTCACCTTATAATATATCTAGCAACTGATGTTTCATTCTTATTTCCTGTCATTTGCTTGCATCAGAAATATGCATTTTAAAAAATTTATATTCACAAAATAGCCATTCACTTTTGGTCAAATGGTGCTTTGTAAGTCTACATCAAAGTATTTACTGTACTATACATTGTAAAAATAGGTGATGCACCAAATTAGGCCTTCTATTCTCTTATAGTCAAGCTATGCAATTCTTATCAAAGGGTGAGAAACTCAACCTCCTTTTCGTACACCCCCCCCCCCCCACTCCACTAATGTTGTATTTATATGCTTGAAAGCTTCACTTTTTGACCCTCTCCCCTCAAGTTGTACCCTTGGATCCCAGGACCCATTGCTGTCATAGTAACCCTCCTCCCCTTCTATTATGAAATTAAAAGTCACCAGAAACAGATTGTCACCTGAAACACTAGTTCAACTGCAATCATTTTCTGTGATATACCAAAGAAACTACTCTTCTTTTTATTTAAGAACAACACACAATTTAATTTCTTATTTTCATTTTTATTTAAGTTCAGCTATCATTTTGAGGTCCAATAACAGGATGCCTTGTATCATATAAAGATATAAAGTGAATTGAAATTATGTATAGGCCTATTCAAATAATTTTTTTTTTAAATACATCATAAGAAATGACGAGATCTCATTGAAATTCAATTCAATTTTATTAATATGGTAGATGGATAAGGATACAAATACGTAATTAAAAAATAATTTAAAATGTACAACTTGCAGATAGTACATTAAAATTCAAAATATTATTGCAACACCCAGAATTTAAATGATTATATATATATATATACAGTATGTAATTGCTTTTAGCGCAATTTACTAAAGTTGGGACTAAAACATAATGGTAGTGTCATTTATATAATTAGTGTTTATATAGAAAATATATTAATAATAAATAATACAAATAAATGTGCAGCATTAATGGTTATGAGCCAAAGAAGAATATTGAATTTGAAATTTTCATATCATTAAAATTTTAATTAGATTTTCATTGATTCTGGCCATAACTTCCGAATACTAAGTCACGAATTCAGATTTTTCATCTTGTAGAAACCTATAGAGAATTAAGCTAGTAACTAGCTCATTATAGAGATGATATTCCAAAGTAGTCACGTATTACCAATGCACCATCTCGTCCACTCATTGAACATTATTTAAATGTGGAAGACACGTACACAACATCCCACCAGGGAAATACATATGTCTATGAGTCACCACCTTAATGAGTTCACTTAAGAAGTAGTCTTGGGTAAGTGTTAAAAAATTAAGCAAGTTTAGGGTTACAGCGGCTAATAATAATTAGTCTGGTCGTAATCGATAATGGATTTCAGAATCAATGACTGCTTATTTTAACTTATAAGACACCATATTCTAGACATATCACTCTACTTAATATTTTTAAATAAATAAACAGATGTTTTTATTTTGCTACTGATTGATGTTATACTTTCAAATATTAAAAATTGTTTGGCCTTGTATTTGGTATATATCACACACATTATACACCCTCTTCAAATAACCTATTGATTTCATAAGGAAAAGTATTCTCAAAAATAATTATTTCTATGATAGCCAATTCCTGATCTTTATACCTCTTACATCACACTCAAATGAAAAAAAAATGAATTGACATTTTATGAACTTTTAATACTTAATGATAAACATGAAGGAAACTCACTTAAGCTGAGAGATAAAATTATAGATACTGAGATTTCATTAGGACCTGACTATATACATATAGTCTGCTCGTCCCCTAAGTCATAGGTTCAGCAGACGAATGGCAGATAAATTCAGCAAATCGGCACGTTTTATCATTTACTTGTATCCTGTTAGGACGACGTATGATGTATAATGATAGGTTAGGTGGTTCTATGTTAAAGTGATATTGAGTTATAAAATAGAAGGGACATCATTTGCAGTTAATACATCAAAAGAATTAAAAATGGGGTAAAGATTGTGAAACCAGGCATAGAGACAACTAAGCATACAGGTCCTATGGGCTTTTTCCCCTTTTCCAAATGCTTTACTCTATCCTTGTATCATGTTAGATTAAGTAGAATATGTACTAGGGCTGTCACTGACCCCCTCATTTACTGTCATTCTATCTGGGACCTCACAGTGGCTTATCTGAACTGAAGTTTTTTTGCCTCAAAACATTCGTTTTAAGGTACTGTTACTTGGTAATTACCTTCTAATCATATTGTCCTAGTCCCAAATCCTGTGACACCAGGTTTAATTTCTATTTATAAAAAAAAATCCACTTAAGTGGTAAGTCAGTTTGCTGTTGGGGGTGGGGGGTCTGGGATAAACGTTTTTAACCCTACAGTATTAGCTCCCTATAATTCTAGCCTTCTCTCCTCTCCCACTCATTCTTCCCCCTACTAGATGAAGCCCTCCACTAGGTAAAATATCTTCCGTTTGTCAGACAAAATCTACATCATATTCATGACTGTAAATTATTCCTGTTAATTTCATTGTTGACTAAAATGCTTACATTTTGTTATTATACAAGTTTGCTATGTAACTATCAATAATGATCATAATCTAACAAGCTTTTGTTTATGTCTGGATTGCATGTGGAAATGTTCATGTTTAAGTAACACATTTATACTAATGACATTGGTGACATTACAGATGTTTTTTTTATGAATGTGCATATTGATCATTCAGAGATTATTATAGATATATATTATATATGTCATTTTATATATATTTTGCCATGGTTTCATATGTTATATAATAACTAATTCTGAAGTTCATAATTTATATGCTTGAAATAATAGTATATAGATATTTGAATCATTTTTACATATGTTTATTGCATTTATATTGGAATGATATAAATATGAAACAAATATGAAAAAATTTTCGACCAGTCCTCTGGCCTTCATTAGATTTACTGTACATACATACATATATATATATATATATATATATATATAGTTTTTACATTTCTTTATTAAAATATATATTGGAATTGTATTATCACATTCACTGCTGCACCCATTTTTCTAGTTGTTGCTTATTTTCATGTGCAAATACATATTTTGAAATTATTAGTAGTCACCAGGCATAATAATCACATGTCATTAAGTCATGTGAAGAAAAAAAAATGCTTGGCCCTGGCATTGGGATAAAGTTTTTAATTGCCAGCAGCTTACTCATCCCACAATTTACATGCCGAATTATGTTGATTTCCTGCATTTGTTTATATTTTTTTTGATAATACATTTTTTTCTAAAACAACCAACCACAAATATATCATTTATTTCCTGTTTGAAGGGAGATTATTGATTGTGATGGGCACCACAACATCATATTCTCACATTAACCGGAACAAAAAATACTGAACATATTATGGTTATTTTTACAGTACTGCATACATGTAAGTGGGTGGGGGAATTTGGACAGGCCTAGACCCACTTTCGCCTGACGCCACGACGAGGTTGTCGGATCAAAAATAATTTTCCAATCCAAATAATGTTAGTAATGTTAATTGCTAACACTGTGGTCTAAAAGCACAATTTGGACCATATTAAGCCATAAAACCTCTCCTTGTAAATCCTACCGGGGACTTTTTATTGTGGAACCCCGACCGAGGCTCTAGTCAGCCCCATGGCTTGGACACCATGTCGGACCCCTGTCGGCAAATCTTTTGGAGTCACCGCTGATATAGGCCTATGTACATTACATGAATTGCTGTGCAAGATTTACCGTAGTTGTCCGGCTCTGTTTCGTTGAGTATAATTGTTGTGGCACCCTCAGCAACAACCTGTTGGCCGAGTACAGTTGTTCATATTGCTGTCAACATGTTAAAATTATTGGATTCATAAAAACATTAATATTTTTATGTAAATTACTCATTGGTGTTAAAGTGAATCACATATTGGTAGCAACAGCTTAAACTCTCAAATGTGTTGCTCTGCTTTTTGTTTTTGGGATTTTCTTTCTTTTTTTTTTTTTTTCCTTTTATTCATTCATCTATCATGTTTTTTATTTACAGTCAAACTTGCCTAAGTCGAATTAAAAGTGCCATTGAATTTGTTCGAATAAAATTTGACTTACAGATTATTAATTAATGGAAAACACAACAATTTGGCATGTAATAATGTAATATTCAAGTTAGGCAAACTCAACTTAGGCAAGTTTAATTGTATACACTATACTTGCTTTTTGGTATTTACATATACTGTACATTTAATGTAATATGTATATATATTTAAATGCACAGGCTCTTAGTAAGTATGATGTGAAAAAAAACAATACAAAATGAAGGATGCATTTGTGTAGGGTCATCTAAGGTTCCTCTTTCCATCCAACAAAAAGTAATTTTGAAATGAATTATACATTTTATCTTTTTGCAAAGATAAAATGTTATGTCCAGTTTCCATTTCTTTTAAATTTTTATTTTGACATTTTTAGTTTATCGTTTACTGATACCAATTAATCATATTTTTAATTTTTATTTTTGTACAGAATATTAAGGAACAACCGACTCTCATGCATAACCAATGAAACATTTGCTGGTCTCCGATCTGTACAGTTATTGTAAGTAAACTACCGTAAATGCTCAAATAAGAACCGCTCTCAAATAACCGCAGCTCTCGAAATAAGTGACGCACCAATCCTGATTTTTTTTCTAAGCACCGCTCTCGAATAAGCACTGCAGCGCTTAATCAAAATCATATATTTCCCTGTGTGTAATAAAACACTTTGAGAAACAGGGCATTTACAGTATTCAGTACAGTATGTTATCAACTATTAAGCGTAATGGAATATTTATAAAGTGCCCTCCCTTCTAATATAAATGTAATTGTTCGATCCTCCTGAAGATACACCACAAAAATCTTGTTGATTTGGATTTATGTTAGTTAATATTTATCTAGGACTAGAATATTTTTTACAAATACGGTATCAAAGTATCAAAAATATGATAGGCGTTTAATATAAATTATTTATTTTACCTGAAACCTAAGACTTAGTTTTATAAACTTTGTTAAATCCGCCTGACACAATCCTATCAAAACAAGAAGTGATATACTACATTGATTTCCCCCACAAGGAATAGAGGGAATTCATGTTTGATCCAGGTTGTATACTCCTGTGTATGACTCACTGTTGAAAACTTCCAAGGATTTACGATCGGCTGATAAAGATCGCCACCAGGGAACAGTGGGATTTGAACTGGGAAGTTCCTGGCGGTTTAGGAGGATCATTCTATGTTTTTTATATCATCTGATCTGTAATTTCCATTTAAGTAATTTTCTCGCCTTGCCCTGTTCCTAGGTCACTCTATGAGAATCAGATTTCAAGTGTGATGCCCGGAGCCTTTGACATGAGTCCAAGTTTAACAACTTTGTAAGTCATTAATATACTAGTTAATTGAAAGTGATACATAGAAATAAGTTGCCTTTTGTGTTTTGATATAAGAATGTATTGCATCGATTTCATTTAATGTACAGTTGTCAAATAAATTATTGAATGAATTATTAAATTATTATTTTATAGCTAGAATAAAAGAATATAAGAATGTATTGCATCGATTTCATTATTATGTACAGTTGTCAAATAAATTATTGAATGGATTTAATATTAAATTATTATTTTATAGCTATTATTGATTATGATTAAGAAATATTTACACTATTGATTTTCATAATTAATAATGATATTTTGTTATTAATTCATCTTTTTCAAAAATCACCACATTAAGTGAAATTTTTATGTTGGAACAAAAGTTTAAAATTTTATACAATAATGATATTTGTTATATTATTGTAATTATTTTGTTATTTGGTACTGTTATTTTATTGTACTGTTATTGACTTTATTATTATTATTATTATTATTATTATTATTATTATTATTATTAATGTTATTGTTGTTGTTGTTGTTGTTGTTGTTGTTGTTGTTGTTGTTGTTTTAGATTATTACTAATGTTATAATTTTACATTGGTTTTGTTGTTTTATTTGTTTATATTATTTTCATCTTTACTTTTCAAATACCAGTTAAAAATCTTTTCTTTTTTATTCATTAAATCAAATTTCTCTAAAATGCTCTACATTGGTTGTTGTGACTTTATTCATTGTTAAAGGCTATTCTACTTTCACAAGAATTATTGATTTCAGAAAAAGATAATACAGCAATATTGAAGTAATAATTATAGTTTCTATTTTTCCCCCAAATGTTTGTCTTAGAAATCTACTGAACAATCCATTTATATGCAACTGTCATTTAGCGTGGTTATCGGAATGGCTTCAGGCACGTCAATTAGTGACGGGCACTCCTCGCTGCCTGCAGCCACCGTCGGTTCAGCATCTTCCACTAGAGGACCTCTCCCCAGAGGCCTTTACATGCGATGGTAAGGTTTCCTTTGTTCGTTTGGTAAACATTTCTAGAAATTAAATATGCATGAGTTTCTGCTTTTCTTTGTCTCTGTATTTGATGTTAAGGACCCACTGGAAGTATGTGATCATAGATTCTAATTTATGTATTTTGGACTGAATAAGTTAACTGAGTGTGTTATTGGACAATTTTATTATATTATGGGGATTTTTCAATTTCCAGTATAAAACCACAGGTGCACATACATACTGTAGTACTATATAGTGCAAGCCTACATGGTACAAGCAATGTCAGTTGCCTAAACAGGGGCATAGGAAATGCACCCCCCCCCCCCCCCCCTTTGCTCCAAACCTATGCTTCAAAATAATTTTTCAAAATTACAAAATATAAATATTTTTAATAATAAAATGCATCCACATATTTCATTTTTCCAGTTAATGATGACAATACTTGTCGACCCGATGTCATGTGTCCTAAGGGATGCGCTTGCAGCGGGACCGTCATAAGGTGTAGCCGCAAAGAACTCAAGACTCCTCCTCTCAACATTCCATTGTCTTCAACAGAATTGTAAGTCATGTTAAAGAAACATGTTTTTGTTCTTGTATGTTTTTTGTTAGAAGTCATCTAGATCATACTGTGGCCCTTGGTTCAGTTAACTACAAAGTGTTTCCTTGTACTATAGGGCTGAATTGCAACTTAATAGTTCTGTTTATCAAGAGATATAAAGGATTAAAGTATTAGAGATGTTTAATCTCTTTGCCCTATGCAGAACATGGATTTTAGAAAAATCCAGAACCAGAGGAGGGAATTGTGTCATGTGAACAAACCACCATCATCATCCTTGATGAGTGGACTATTGGGTGGAATTTTGAAAACATACTATACAATCAATTAATACAATTAATTAGGTCTGTTTATGATTAAGTTGAAGAAATTCATCTGGTTCTATAAATATATTTTTGTTATTTTTTCCAAATTTTCTAGGTATTTGGATAACAACCTGCTTACTGACATACCAAGTGGATTATCAAAACTCAAAAAGCTCACTACGCTGTAAGTTTCACTTTCAAATTTTATACTTGTAATTCGGTTTGTTGCTAGGTTCACAATAGAGCTACTCTTGATCTAAAAGAGAAAATGAAAATTATATCCTAATAAAATCTTTTTCTCTAGAGTCAGAAAAGTCTTCAAATTTTATTGAAATTTAAGACGATATAGACTTTGTGATCAAATCTGGAATCCTTAATAATTGAATCAAAACATTTGCACAATTATAAGGTCAAGTAAGCAATTGACTTTTAGTGAGACATGGGTAAAAACAATTCGTTTTCATTGATTTCTGAATTTGTACTCTGAAAATTGTTTAATTGAATACTAGGCAATTTTAAAGTCAATGCAAAAAAAACAGTAGGCTTATTATGGGTTTCTAAATAGGAAAGGAAACAATTGATTGTTATATTTATTGAAAGCTAATGACTTACTTAATATGAAGTATATAATTTAAATAATGAATTTTATTGAACTTTCAACACAGAGAATATATATTTGTAACAGTTTGGTGTTATATAATGTGCTTCATTTCCTGAACTCTATTAACAATGATAATATATGTCAGTAATATTAAACGGATACAGATGTTATTAAATAGGCATTTTATGATAATGCTATTAAGACATATCTTTAAACAAATGTTAATATAGCCCAGGAGGTATAAAAACTATTATTACATTACCCAGACAATTGGGGTAGTATTGAAGTAATATTTATCACTCAAACTCTTAATTTTTTTGTTCTTCTAGTGATTTGAGCAACAATTTGATTACCTATATCCCAGAAAATGCATTTGTCAACATGACCAGCCTATCAACAATGTAAGTAAGGAAATTAAAAAAAGGTTAAATTTGATATCAGCAAGCCACTTTTATTCTATCACCCATGCTGATATAATTTTTTTTTTTTTTTTTGGTTCAATTTTATTCATAAAATCTTGTTGAAAAGAGTGAAAGAAAATTTATGAGTAAATACAGTAGCAAATATAGTAGCATTATAAATACAGTAGCATTATATACAACTTTAAAAGTTGAAAGGGTAAGAGCAGTCCAGACAGTTGTTTTTTAACTCATGTTTCTAATTTCTTTTTAGAAGGTGGGAGGAGGAAGAAATTGTATGGTTTATCGCTTAACGAGAATGAAACCTTAAAGTGGTTATCTCTCAAGATTGCAATAATAACTTTTTTTTTGGCTCAAACTTGATGATGATAAATGTGGTGGCTGTTACTACGCTGCACATACTCTTGCAATTGTCTGTATTACCATAGAGAACTATAATTTTTCCATGGTATTACATTTATAGTAGCCACGATCTTTGTTATAAACTGTTTGATAAGATACAGGGTGTTGTACCTTTCAATGTTTTTTTCATTCTTTTTTCAGAATTTTAAGCTTCAATAAAGTAGGCTGTATTCCGAAGGGGGCATTTAAAGGACTCAGAACTCTAAGGCTCCTGTAAGTGTTCTCAGTTATGCATCATTTCACAAATAGCAGCATGTCATATTGATCAACGTCCCCAATTGGGCTGTTTGTGCAATATAGCTATCAAAAAGATTTAATAGCCAATGAGAGATCACGATATTCTTTCTTTGCTATTAAAATCTTTCTTTGTTTAAAAGTCCCACTTAGCCAATGAAGCAGAGTTTTAGAAAGAATTGACTCAAATTTAATTTCTCAGCAATAACTTTAGTAAGTAGATAATTGCCTATATTTTGTAATTTATTAAAGAATTATAAAATTAGGAGAATTGTGCAAAGCAAGTTTATGTAAAGCTCACATAAATGTACGACAGTAGGACATTTTACAAATTAATAAATGCGATATTGTGAATCAATTGACGGAATTTACCTCATTCTTTTGAAGGTCGAGTGACAATGCAAAATGAAATAATTGTATGAGGTATAGGAAATGTAATTGGCCAGGGAGGGATAGAAGGAAACAGTTAATCAGATAAACAACAAACGGAATATAAATGATTCGTCATGTACATTGTCATCAAATGTGTACATGACAATGATAAGATGAGGTGACGATGACCTCCACAATTATCTGAATCTGGGAAATTAACAGGTGCTTTGATGGGACATGATTGACATCTCGTCTACTAAGGCTCTATCTACGTTATCAAGTTTATATGTTACAAATTTGTGTGAATTATCCATATAAGGAGCACACGATGATGTCATATCACATCCATAGACATGATGATGTCATATCATACCCATTAGCATGATGATGTCATATCACATCCATGGGCATGATGATATCATGTCATGCCCATATATGGGCAAATCACAGTTATTTGTCACATAGAGTTTAATTATTGATAAAGTACACTTACATCACATATATATATTACTCTTGATGGTTTGATGGTATGTTTGTATTTGAAAAACAATTCAGGTTTTTTATACACTATGTGCTGTTACCTGAACTGAGCAATATCAAATTCACACTCTTAACTATCTCATTAAAAATATATTTTGACATACATATATATGTGAATTATTTTTTGCAGGTCTCTCCATGGTAACGAGATCTCGCACATCCCAGAGGGTGCATTCAATGAAATGACATCACTTACTCACCTGTAAGTAAAAAGCAGAAGATTATAGTACTTTTAATTGATTTATTGATATTACACTTTTGATTTAGCTGTAAGTATAAGTTGTAATGGCATGCTTAAAGGTAGTGGATTATAAACTTTGCTCAAATTCTTCCTGATTCAAAACTTACACATGTTTTAGGCAAGTCATTCTTGGTAACCTTGTTAGCCTTGCTCTTCGTCATCCATTTCAACATTCCTAAATTCTATGATTTAATGTTTTCTGAAGTTGTAGTAGTAGTTTAAGTAAATGTTTATATTTTTTCAGCTGTATGTATGCCTTGTATTTATGTTGGCATACTTTAAGTAAATTGAGTGAAATATGCTCAATGTATTTCCTGATTTAAAAACTTACTCATGTTTTAGTCAAATCATTCTTGGTAAGTCTGGTTGCCTTGCTCTTTTAATTAGAGATTAATGTATTGGTCCCATGTGGAAATTAGTGTTCTGTACCCCTATTAGTAGAGCACAAAAAAATTAAAACTTTTGAGAATAGTGTAGGTATGATGACCTGCCAGTGTTGTGACAATTTTACTTGTCTGCATTTTGTTGTGTCATTGTTGATTTAATTTGAATTTATTCAGAAATCACTTAATATACTACAAAAATCACTTCAAAAAAACTAATTTTAAAAAAAGATTTTCCCGGATAGCCCAAAAAGCTTAAACAGCTTATTTCCTTTGTGGATTGCCAGTTACACCATTAAGTTTTATGTGACCAAACTATATTAATGGGATTTGCCAAATAAAGCATATTGATGTCAAATCCCAGGTATTGGTGTGGAATGAGACCTCATTGTCATATTATATTACCATCTTTTTTTTGCAGTGCTCTTAGCTCTAACCCACTCTACTGTGATTGTAAACTGAAGTGGCTGTCAGATTGGGTTAAGGACGGTTACCGTGAGCCTGGCACTGCCAGATGTGATGGCCCCTATGATCTCAAATACAAGCCTATCCTTACAGCGCCCTCTAGGAAGTTTATCTGTTTTGGTAGGTAGATGAGGAACTATATATAATAGCAGTAACATGAAAATTGGTATTGAAATAAATTTCTGGTTTAACTGGTGAAACAAAATCATGAGGCTTACAATAATGATGATGTTCAAATAATTTCATAATAATGATTATGATAATGACAGTGATGGCTTGTTGCTTGTATATGATAATGATTATGATAAAATTGGTGATAATAATGGCAATGATTATGATAACAACGATGATAATTTATGATAAGGATGGTAAGTGCTTATGATATAAAAATAATCATAAAATATGGTTATCATGATGATAACAAGATGATAATGACAATGACTATAATGATCATAAAGCTGGTTGTAATATGATAATAATAATGATAATATAAAATTTAATTTACGTTAAGCCAAAAAGATAAGGGTTATTTCTCACCAGTAGCTTTCAATCTGCATTCTCAGACCTTCTTCAGCTGAAGAATAATGATGATGATATTGAATATGATAATACATTATATTTCCATGACTTAAATGTCTTTTATCTAACAGAGGGTCAAGAGGGAAGTGGTGAAGAAAAATGCGATCCCTGTTTGTCGAACCCTTGTCAAAATGACGGCATGTGCGCCAGTGACTCCCTAGGCCAATACACGTGTCAATGCGCCTCTGGGTTTGAAGGACACAACTGCGAAACTGAAACCAACGAATGTGCAGATGAACCTTGCCACAACATGGCAACGTGTATTGACTTGAAAGCAGGGTTCAGGTTAGTTATAGAATGATCAGCAATTATGAATATTGTAGTGCATGTGTGTGTGTATATATATATAATATATATATATATATATATATATATATATATAGTATGTGTGTGATGCTTGTATTTTTATCTTTATTTTAGCCAATAGAAATATTAGTCTTATTAATTTTGTAGCTTGAAATTTAATAATTATAATCAATCAATCGGCAGGTTATAGTTCATACGTTTTAATCCTTTGGAAAGTGATAACAGGCTCAAACAATTGCCTAAAAAATGTCTAATAGCAAGTAATCGCAATGAAGAAATGAACAGAAAGACCATAATATTAATAATTAAATAGGGAAGCTAATAGAAAAATTGGTCTACCTGTAGCTATATGATATTGTGTACTTATGTTGCAAGTGAACTAATTAATTTTCTCTCGCTTGTTTTTGCGTAGTTGTGAGTGTCCATCAGGCTTTGGTGGTGCCACTTGTGATCTTATTATAGACTGTCGCAATCATCGCTGTCAGAATAACGCATCCTGCTCTGTGAATGAAAATAGAGGCTACACTTGTAATTGCCAGCATGGATACAAAGGTTTGTACACAAACTAAAATTGAAAAATACAGTTTGTTATACTTGATTCATACACAAAAAACTGTTCTCCCGTGCTAGTGATAATTAGCAAGCATCCCATTTTAGTTTGTGTTCGAGTGAATGCAGATTCGTGTAAGATTAGCACGCGTCCCATGCAATATGCATGTCTGTAAAAAGATATCACTGAGGTCTGTAACACTACTTTAGATAATTACCGTGTGTCTGCGTATGCTCAAAAGGGACAGGCTTTCTTTTATTGCAGCATCATGTATAAGTTACTGTTTGTGTACCACCTGTACAAAAAAACAAACAAAATGTTATTGTCATGTATTTAATATCTTTGAAATTGTACTAATAATGTTTGAAAACTTCACCATAGGGGATTTCTGTGAAGTGGATATTGATCTGTGTGAAGCAAGTATTAACCCCTGCAGAAATAATGGAATCTGCCAGGATCTAGGCTCATTTTACAGGTATGTTCTATACTTCTAAATAGATACGGCCAAATTCCAAAGTATATCATTTAAAAGCTTCTTGTTTAATATTATTATCATCTAGAAAGTTATACAATAACTTTTTTTCATATTTAAATTCAGGTGTATATGTCCAGCCGGTTTCAGAGGTCAAAACTGCTCGGAGGGCTTCCGCGATTGTCGGTCTCGTTCATGTGTTAATGGAGGTGACTGCCTAGAAGTTGGTACGCAGTACATGTGCCGCTGCCCTGTTGGTTTTGAAGGGGATTACTGTGAAATTCCACCTATCATCTACGCAAGTACCAGCCCATGCGAAGTACACGAGTGCCAGAACAATGGACAATGTGTATACACTAGTGCCACGTCATCAACCACGTGCAGCTGTTTACCAGGCTTCCGTGGCGACAAATGCGAAATCGTTACCAGCATGAAATTCCGGTCACGCGGTGCATATTTGCAGTTTACGGACATGGACACCAGCCAAACTCTGAACATCCAGGTAGTGTTTGCGACAATTCAAGAATATGGTGTGATACTGTACCATGGAAACATTGAGCATATCGCAGTGGAGTTATTCCGTGGGAGAATACGCGTCAGCTACGATATTGGCAACTACCCTGTCATCACGATGTTCAGTCCAGAGAAACTAAATGATGGGCAGTTCCACGAGTTGAACTTGAAAGTCGCGCAGAAGAACATATCGATGAGTGTCGACAGTGGCGAATGGCAGCTTTCAAAGAGTATGGGGACCAATGCCCACTTTGACATTGATGTGAAGACCTACATTGGTGGTCTGCCAAGTGATGAGATAGAAAACGCTCTGCAACAGGTTCATGTCAGAAACAGCACCAGCTTTTTTGGTAGGTTAAAGTTGATGATTCTTCAAAATTTATATACTGTCCATTTAGCTAAAAACTCGATTAATGTGTTAATGGAGAGGTTTACACCATAACAAATTTGATTAAAATTATATATATATTTCTTTTTTACTATTGTTTTAGTTCTGGCAAACTACACAAACAATAATAATAGTAATAATAATTGTCGACTTATATAGTGCTTGTTGTAGAGACCTCTATGCACTTAGCATTATTACCACCGGCCATTGGATCAAACACATATGGAACACATACTCAGGTTCCTTGGGAGATTTCCATAATGTTGCAGCTGTAATCAGCGCATGGTTGTGTTTGAACCTACCAGGTATCCACTTGTACACCTGGGTGGAGAGAGTAAAGTGCCGTGCCCAAGGACACAAGCGACAATGCAAAACTATGTTAAATGTTTAATTATATGAGAAAAAAAATACAATAACAGCATCAACCATAAAGGTCAGGACAAAGTAATTTTTTAAAACAATTTCCCCACCCTTTGTTCTGGTTTCAGCAATGGCTTTAGATGTACCGTACTTATCACTTTTTTCAATTTTAATCTTTACAAAATAGTAATAATATTAAGTCACTTGCTCACTTAGTGGTAATAGATACGGATTTACATAATTAAAATGATATGTGACTTGTTTCATTGTTCCACAGGCTGTGTCACAAAATTCACAATCAATGGGGTCTACTACGACGTGTCCTCCAGTGAATACTCGCATAATGTAATCGAGGGTTGCCCATCACCTGACAAGCCAAACCCTTGCATGGATCACCAGTGTGTCAATGGATTCTGCCGCGAGACCAGTGACGCAGGATCGCAGTGTGACTGTCAAGACGGCTGGATGGGTCGATACTGTAACACAAGTACGTTATTAAAATGAATTATTTCTTGAGACTGTTTTAGTTCTCTAATTCTCTATGAATCTGGTATTATGCATGATTTGTGCAATAAAAGTTCCATTGGGTACAACTATTTGTCAGAAAAGAGCTGTTTAGCTTAGTTGGTATTAGTTGGTAACTCCTTTTTTGGTTTAGCATTGAAGTAGTAAAAATACTGTATCATCATTTTTGTGATCCCTGCTTGTACTGTTCTCTAATGTTTAAATATGGTGCTAAAAATCTCTATTATATACAGGTGATATTGAGGCTCAGTCTCGGCTCATTGAGTAAAAGTGAAATCTGGGAACAAAAATTAACAACTACGGTGGTTATATTGGAACAGTCCAACTATCATATCATTTAACAGATCTTTGCTACTGCTGATAGCTTGCTTCTTCCCCAAACTCTCAAAAAAAATTTCTTTGTACTACTAACCCCTTGAGCACATTCTTTCTAAAGTGAATATGAAGCCATTGCCATTTTAGCAATATTTTGTAAAACTAACTGATTTTCTTGTTATTCTTTTTCTAAAGGAACTACATGTGGAAAGCAGACAGTTACATCACACCTAGTCGACACAGATGTAAATGATGAGGAGGTATGCAGGAGTCGTAAATTAATCACCCATGCCTCGTGCAACGGAGAGTGTGGCCTGAATGATGCCTCCTGTTGCCGGCCTAGGAGAACGCGAATCAAAAACATTGAGTTTGCATGCACGAACGGAACTGTTTATGAACGTCCTGTAAGAATCGTCCGAGACTGCAAGTGTCAGTTATGTCTAGGGAGAGCCTCGTGAAAGAGATGAGGGCAGTGCAGAGTTGTATCAAAGGAGAACTTGTTCATAAACTTAAGACTGATCATAGTATTTGTAAATAATCAGTTTTGAAAAACTATCGTTTGACATCTTGGAGTTTTAGATGATGCCTATGCGACATTTGGTAATTGCACATGTGTAGGCTTGGTGAGATATTCTTACTTTGGGTCATTAGAAAAAACTTGTATCAAAATGAAGGCCTAGAGGGTGTTGTAGTGCAACGGTTAGGGCTGGTGTAAGTAATAAAGCCAGAAATAGTCTCTTGATAGCAGTTATATACCGAAATTGTATTATATGTGTATAGGCTAGGTCAGATCAGCAAATATTGTAAGGAAATGGTGAGGTTTTGGCGGGAACCCCGATGTAGTTTTGGTTGGCAGCCGACAATACCCGCTGGCAGGAAACACACTATGAGCACGCCAGGGTACAATACATATATTCAACAAATCGTTTGGTCTGAGTATAGTTATTGTTTTCATAAAGATTATAACCTGAATTTTACTACAAAATATTTTAACTTTATATTTGTTTTTCATTTGCCAATGTTTACCTTTAAATTTCAAATATCAATGAATTTTGTAACAAGAAAATAAATAATTGTGTTTTTTATACATTTGTGTAGAAAAAATATATTTTGTAAAGTTTACTCATGCTTTTCGTTTATGAAATTAACTTCAGTGTGATATTTTAAATTTGATAGTATTGTAAATCAGTTGTAAATATAGCAAAAATTATTGGGTGAATAATTTGGAATTTAGCTTATTACCTTATATGGTCATTGCCTTATAAGGACCTTGCCTTTTATGAGGCATTGTGTTAAATCAAATTTTGACTAATCTACCAAATGATTTGATAAATCCAAATCATTATGGAGAGAGTAACATAATATTATGCCAATGAATTTTGGAGGGGGAAATGGCTACTATATTAAGAGTAACTTAATTCTGATTGGTTGGAATGTTTTCCCAAAATGCATTAGTATCTTCTCAGGTGCTCTATTGTCAGTTCAACTCTATACAAAGTTTGCAGTGTATATTTCAGGGCTGGATGTATTTAAAAGAAAGTTGAAATATAGCCAAAGATTGGATTATAAAAACAGCGCCAGCACAAATTTGAGATTAATATTGATTACAAAGTTATTTAATATAATTTTTTTTTTCAAGCTATCTGAATGAAAAGAAAAGGAATGTATAATTTGTTTTTGCTGCAAACTAAGCCATGCAATTTATTTGTATTACGCTTTCTTGTCCATTTATTAGAACTTAAAAATCGGCTTAAGATGTAACCAAAATATGCACATGGAAAACAAGGTTGACTATGGTTAATATTATAATAACCTATATACTTTGAATTTGCACAATATAAGTATAGATTTATGTGAAATGTTCAAAACAAAAAACCCATTTTATTACCTCTTTTAAAAACATAGAAGGTATAGCCCAAAAAAAAATCCATTAATTTTTATGTGCGCTGAACCATGACTATATGTGCACTTAAAACATGACGATGTGTTCCTGGTTCTGTTCCATCAAGCTGCTCTCGCAGTTCAGTTAATTTACTGTCTTTCGGGAAAGACGTTTAGCTTTTGGTCAAATGGCCCATGTAGTCATTAAAAACACAATAACTGTTTATTTCTGTTTCATTACTTGGCGATTCCATTCCTTATTTTTCCTTTTATTGAAGTTAGAATGTCTTTTGGGGTATTTTTGTCAAGAAATGTCAATCTTCATAAACCTGAAATATTTAAGTAACCCTTACATTTCATTATATCTTTTTATTAATGAAATATTTCATTCGATAGATGGTAGTTTTTAAAGTGAAAACAAACAACCGTTTTAAAATTTTAAAACTAAGTGTGAAGTTAAAATACAGATGAAAAGGGTATGATATAATTTTGATATATTTAAAGTGGTGTGTTTTATTTTCGTATTGTATGTTCGTATTTGTTGTATAAGAACCTTGAATAACACTAATATACGAGCCGCGTGGTCCACATTGGTATTTATATAAAAAATAATATTAAAAACATATAACTTAACACTATATAAACTTTTGTACATTTAAATAAGTGTGTCGTATCGGTACACTCACACCTGGTGCGGCGAAACTTCAGCAGTATTTACAAAACATTGTGAACTGCTTGTAAGTGAATATGAATGGAAAGATAAGTCGCATATCGATTGACTACTGTAAAGCTGAATTTGTTCGCATTTGTATTCTATTTACTGTATTAAAATTGCATTCTGATAATTATTATACATACAGTAGTTAAGATGTGGAATAAAGTATACCTATGTAAATGAATAGATGGCTTGATTCTGCTTAATTTGTCACAGCGAAAATACATTGCACTATATCACATACAAGAATTCTCGAGATCCCGATGTCACTGGGATTTCAGCCTCTTGTGACTGCTACTCAAAACTTATCTTTTTAATTTGTGTTTTGCTTAACTCTGGTTTTTATTTATAATGTAAAGCACATTGAGGCTTTCAGCAAAATGCGCTCAATCAAATCAAGATCAAACGATTATTGTTATTATTATTATTAGTGAGTTTTCATCCTGTGTACCAGTGGTTAGGGTGGGTCCATAATAGAACTTCTGTTGTAGGGGAGATTGGAGATGGCCCAAAATTGCGCTTTTAGACCACAATATTATTACCGAATAGCAATTATTTTTCATCCGATGTACTCGTTATGATGTCTATTGACGTTTACGTAGGAACATTCTGCAAAAGGACCTTATGGTCCGTAAGAGCAGGGTAACAGGGGCTGTGTGCAGTGGCGGCTCTAGAATATAATTTATGGGGGGGCTAAGATGTCCAACTGGGGGCTAAGTATTTATGGGTGTAACTATAGCGTGCAGCGTTATCTGAGGGCCAAAGGCCAGAGCCAGGGGTGGGTATGGGGGTGTCCCCTCCTCCCAAAACGAGATTTTTTTTTTAAATTGGGACTTTTAGATGGCCGGAAATGGCTGAGATGGGAAAACTAGGCCTATTTTTTTTTTTTGGTCCGACTGCCCGACAAGCTTTGGCCGATGGGTGGGAGGGGTGGGAGCTTGAGTAGACCGATGGGGGGTGGGGCTTAAGCTCCCTGGCGCCGCCACTGGCTGTATGGACCAGTACACTAGGGTAACACCCCCTCCCCCAATCCCTTCTCGTCTCAAAAAATGTACTGGGTTCTTTAAAGTGCACATGAACCAATTGTGTACCCAGGGCCTACGGTATAGTCCTTATCCGAGAAGACTTGTTACGCCACCATGCTTGTCTAACGACATTCCTCTCACCCACCACCCGTCATCTTTCTCGCCAATGCCGCCACTAGTGAACTCGCCACCCCCCTGTTTCTGTAGGGAGATCGAATATCATGCCTGAGAGGGGATGGCAGCAAATGCACAATGGATGTTTGGCTTATTTAGCCAAACTCATGATTGGAGGCTAGAATCCAC
This sequence comes from Anneissia japonica, assembly GCF_011630105.1. Lineage (NCBI taxonomy): Eukaryota > Metazoa > Echinodermata > Crinoidea > Comatulida > Comatulidae > Anneissia > Anneissia japonica. Next base: position 2,746,220 of record NW_022755542.1, read on the forward strand.
TTTTCTTTATTGAGCATAACCCTTTTTTGGATAGTACAGTTGTACAATGTTGGCATGGTGTTTTTGTTTTTGTTTTTTTTTTAGTTTTTTCCCTCAAAAGAAAGGCTACATTGCAATTTAAATGTTCAAAACTCATTGAAATGATTGGCTGTTTGTAGTTTCACATAAATCCACTTTACATAAATACGAACCTAAATTCCATTGAAATATTATTTTTGCTACTTTTACAGGCTTCCTTTATCTGCTAGGCCTATAAGGTTTTTAGATCATCATCATATAGACCTGTTTGAGTAAGAACCAAAAGTTTGTGACGCCCAGACGCGTGAACAGATCTGGATGTAATATATTGTAGCACAATTTCCTTAGGTGTCTTACCATTAGGCCTATTGGTATTTTTTGAGTTCCTATTTATGTCCATTAAGATATCGTAAAAATCATTTTACACTAACTATTTATGTCCATTAAGATATCGTAAAAATAATTTTACACTTACACGAATCTACACATGATTGGACGAGGACTTATCACGCTACAAGAGCAACACATGTGAGAATGTATTATTCAAATTACGTTAATACAGTTGTAAAGTAATAATATTTTACAAAATTTTGCCAAAGGTGGAGTTGTAATCTTGGTTATGCTGGATTTATCTTCAGCTTTTGACACGGTGGATCGCCGTATTCTTGTGTAAAGGCTAGGTACCTACTACAGAATTATAGATAACGCTAACAGCTGGATTAAAACGTATGTCGAAAATAGGTACTGTAAGGTTACTGTGGCTTGGTTATGTTCTCACACGGCTGCTAACGGTTAGCAGGATCCGGAACCTGCTAACCGTTAGCTGCCGTGCGTCTTTCTGAGCGGGTAAAATAATTATACAGATGTTGGTAAATAGCTATACAGCTACAGCTATTTACTTCTTTATGGAGGGGAGGTTCAATTATTCAATCATTTAATTTAATATTAATTTTGGCTTTCAAGTTTCGCCATGGAGTTACAGAGCCAGAACATTCAAGCGGTCATAATGACGATAGGACGCATTTGTGTGGTGCAATGTATCTGTACCACAATGGGCGTTTCTTACTCAGTTCCATATAAAAAGAGAGACGTACTGTATCCCCAGAAAATAATAGCAGTTTATTACAGTATAATACTTTCAGCTTATTCGATATTTCTCATTTCTAGGCCTATTCTGAAAATTCCCAACTCTTCTCAACACTTGTTATTCTGACTTCAATAACTGCGAGATTCAAGTACAAACCGTATTTCACTCTGTAGATTTGATGACAGGTCTATAAATAATGTTTTAACCTCAGGCCTTTCGAACGCACATTATTGAAAGTGTGGTTAGTACTATACCATGACATCTTCTTTTACCACTAGAGTAAAATAATCCTTTTTTTTTTCTTTTTTCTTTTTTTCTTTTTTACAAATTGTTTAATCATGGGTTAATCATAATTTTTCTTTCAAAACATTTCCTTCCTATTGAGTCATCAAAAAGGCTAAAATCACACAGAAAGTTGATTCGATTTCGAAAGAGATAGTTATTGACGAAACATGGAATTGGTAATACTACTGTATTAACGGAAAAAATCAATCTATAACCAGTCAGTCATATCAGAGTTCAGTAGGCATATTGCCTGATATGCCTACGTAAAATATTGGTAGACAATGCATTCTCGGTTAGTTTGTTCACCTCCGCCACCACCACTGTGTGCTTCAACTCCGGAGAGTGACAAACGACGTATCAAAAACCCCTGAACAGAACTCCTATCACCTTTGATATATTTATAGCAGTACTTGAGATTCGGTTTACATTTTGTAAGCTGACTAGATAAACTAATTAATTATACCCGCCAATTCATGTGAATACAAAGAAAAAATCTGTTATCGTTACTAAATTTTCTTCCCATGAGTCTTTCTCTCCTTCACTGGTATAGTCAGAATTATTTCTTGGCTACTTTTGTTTATGGAATCATACAAAATTGGTATTATACCACACAGAGTGAAGAGAAAGCATGTCGCCTGTTTTCTTTCAAGTATTTAAATAGCTCATGACAGTTAATGATAATCTAAGAAACACGTGATCCTTGCTCCTTTTATATCATAACTTTTGAATCTCATTCAAATACACCTGTTTTGCGTAAATATTATTTTAGCTAATTAGTAAAGTGTAAATAAATAAAGAAAAAAACAATAGTAGCGAAGGTTATATTTAGGTTGATGGTTGTCAAAGCTTTTTTCTCTCTTATGTGGCAAAAACCATCATCAATATCGTTATAAATTCATAATTGAATTTATACATTTACATCTATAATAATAATAATAATTATAATAATAATAATAATAATAATAATGATGATGATGATGTCAGTTTCTATAGCGTCATAGCCGCAAAAATGCGCTCATGGCATTGTCCCAAGTAAAAAGATAACTGATATGGGCCCTAAAGTAATTGATTTTGTACATTCTTTTAGCTGTGGGGTAGCCTTTCATTACCCTCCTCTTTTCGTGGTTTTCATATGTTTTTAATCAATTCTCTTTTTCGACATACATAAACACATTTTCTTTTTTTTACATATTTTCTAGAACTATGATACAGTGAACACAATCACTGTGTTACAGAATATCAGACACAGCAAACTTGTTTAAATGTTATGTCAAATCTTGATGATAGCGGGCCTTAAACCTACTTCAGTTTTTTTTGTTTTGTTTTTTTTTTTTTTTGCACCGACAATTAACCCATGGTCTCAGAAACTACAAAACTCTTCAGCCAATCTTTTCTGCCTCGTGAACAAGATATACATGACCATCACATCCTAAAAGGCTTAAGCCTAATTGGCTCCCTTTTTGACAAACTCATCCTCTTCAAACTTTCCTTCTCGCAACTAATACTGATGCGACCTTTATACATATTTCCAACAGGAACTCTACGCGAAACAACACAATCACAGTGACTTTTTCACTATGGCTTAGGCATGGTAAACATTATATCATTCTTTCCAAATTTCAACTTTTTCCAACAATTTTGGGAATAAAACTATCTTTTTGTTTATTAATAAGTATTGATCACAGTGTATTGATATATTACATTTTGCTTGCGTGTCGCGAGAAGTTTTAGTAGGAACGACTGTTACACCAAAAGCTTCCAATGAAACAGACAAACCAAAAGCAGTTTAAATTCGGATGTGATTGAATCTGCTGTTTTCTTATGCCTATCATGAGATACTAGCTGATTAATTGTTGTTGAAAGTAACTTTATTGTAACTCTCAACATCTTTGATATTTAATTTAAAACAATTGCTACATTCATGTTTCAGTTTCACCTTAAACTTGCTAGGCCTATTTATCTTTAAAGTTATTTCCAAAATCGCTGAATCACATCACGCATGTAATACCATGAAATACATTCATTCATTCATCAACATTTATTTCAATTAATGATAAATTATAATTACAATAGAATTAGTGTTATGACAACAATATGTACAAATCAGATACGTCTTGATTTTAATTCAATTTGAATACTAAATATATTTACTAATTATTCGTACAAGTGATTAACTTTAAAAAGTAAAAAGAACAAATATGCGTATAAGAGGACGCCTTTTGTAACGAATGTTTAAACAAGTATAATCTCTGTCCCGTTTGTCATGCTTTTACGATTGTATTTAAGCATCACTGCTAATATCATTGTATACTCTGGTTTCATAGATTGTTTATTTAATAATGTTTACTTTGTTTTAATACATTATAGTTTTAAAGGTGACACCTTCAGATTGTTTTTGCTAGGTCTTTAAAAAAAATAGTGTAAAAGTCTCGTCTGTTGCACCAAGTAGTCTGTAATTTTGTTTGTTTAGCGCCGCTAGTTTGCTATGATTTGTTGGTTTATCCATTTATAGTTCACGATGGCAAAGTCAATTGTTCTGTAATGGATATCAACCGGCGTTAACAAGTTTAAGATTAATGTTATTTTAATGATATATGGTACTATGTGAAGACGTAATCGCCGACTCTTGCCCCAACCAAGAACGTTGCATGGCCTAGAATCCAGAGGTTTTGAGCACGTAGTCCTAAAAAATATATCTATGAAATTCATTGTAATGTTTTTTGATCAACATCATCGCCATAATCAGCATCATAATCATTATCACCACCACTACTATCATCATTATCATCGTAATCATCATTATTATCTTCCTCATCATTTCCATTACCCTCCTCCTCATCATCATCATAATCATCGTCATTATGATCATCATCATTTTCATTATGATCATCGTTATTATTATTATTATCATTATTATTATTATTACTATTAATATGTTATTATTATTATTATTATTGTTATTATTATCGTTATTGTTATTATTATCGTTAAAATATTTCGCCACTCAGGCCTATACGAAAAATAGCAATAATAGTAATAATAATAATAATAATAGAATAGTACCGTATTATTATTATTATTATTATTATTATTATTATTATTATTATTATTATTATTATTATTATTATTATTATTATTACAACCAACAATTGCAAACTCTCCGTACGTGAAGAAAAATAAAACTAGATTACACATTGCGTACAAGTTCTTGAGTGGTCTGGTTGGACATTATACATTGGGCTTCGTAGGGAACAACATTTCAAAATGAGCAGTTGATAAGCTACATTTAGTCAAAAAGTGTTAAATTTCTTTCATTCACATTACAAAATCATTGTATTTTCTCTTTCGATTATTTATAAATAATCATAGCTATACTTTCGATACACAACTTATAGTACGGTGCGTGATGTCACCATTTTTAATAGCCAATCAAAAGTTCATATGCTAATATTTTACTCTGAAAAATTCTCGTCACCAACAAGATTGACACAGTACATAAGAACGAATGCACCTAACGCTTTTAAGAGAGTAAACAGCAAACACTGCAACCCAGAAGATACACAGTATATTTTCTCTCAAACCGTAAGTTGTACTAATTATCTGCAATTATTGTATTTGCACGTATAACACATAGATAGAAACAGACCGACCGACTGCCGACGGACGGATGGATGGGTAGATAGATGGGTATGGGTGGAAGGACGAACAGTGGATGAACTGACCGACGATAGCACGGCAGATAATATGAGCATAAAATGAGTAGGGACCTAACTGATGCAACAGCTTCGGGTTGTTGTGTGCTTTCTTTAATATACAGTGTTGTATCTCAACCGAGACCCAGCCATCGTTTCCACCACAGCATTTGTTTTCCGTATGGGCCTACGGTTTAATACTATATATATATATTGTTTAATAATGTAATATTATGCTTGGCCTTTTTACTCAATTTCTTTATATTAACATAACATAGCCTATGTATTATAATTTTACTACTTTTACTTAACTTTTCATAGGAAGCAGTCCTTGATTATAATTTGCTTGACCATATACCAAGAAATAGTTACCTTTGTTCACTGTGTAGTTACTCCGAAATCGGAGTATCTGCGCCCGCCGCCAAAACTCCAATTTTGCATGGTTTTGCGTACTATACGCGAAAACTCCAAAATCGGAGTTTTTAAACTTTTATTCAAACCTCCAATTTCGGAGTTTTTGCGTACTATTAATTAAACAAGTTCTATATATAGAGCAAAACTTTCAATCAACCCTCCGTGACTTCGAAGTTTCTGCGTACTATATGCGAAAACTCCAAAATCGGAGTTTTCAAACTCTGAATTAAACCTCGGATTTTGAAGCTTCTGCGTAGGCCTAATACTAAATAAACAAGTTCTTTCTATATTGAGAGAGGTGAAAACTTTTAATCAATCATTTCGGAGGTTTCGCGTGCTATACCAAAATCTTTCAATTGGTTAAAAGTTTGAAAACTCCGATTTCTGAGTTTCCGCGTATGGTACGCTAAACCTATTAAATTAAAAGTTTTGCTCTCTCGATATAGAGAAAGCCTGTTTATTTAATAGTAGGTTCTACGCAGAAACTCCGAAATCAGAGGCTTAACAGGGCCGGCGGAACGTTTTTTAAAGTGGGTGGGGGGGGGGCACTTATAAGATGAATGGGAATATGAATCATGCAGATCGGGAATCAAACCTAGGTGGTGGGGTCAACATTCCTCCCCCGGGAAAATTTAGATTTGTAGATGGCTGGAAATGACCTTTCTTGACTTTTGAGCTAGGTGTCTAATGACTTTGTTCTTGAAAATTCAAGGTTTACCCCCTCTTGAAAACGGTAAGGTAAACTTTCTCATTACAGTAAATAGGCCTGTTATGCGTGTATACCTTAAGAAAATGAGTAGTTGCATATCGTATTCTTTCTTCAATGGATCGATAAGCTCCAAAGAAAAGGGGGTCCATCCTAGATGGCGGAAAATGAGCTTTTCCCCGACTCCTGAGTTGTCTTAATTACTTTTAAGTTTTTCAAAATTCAAGGTTTTCCCCTCTTTGAAAACGGTCAGGTAATTTGTTCTTATTGTTATTAGTAAAGGCCTTATGTGTCCATACACACATAACATTTAAAAAAATGAGTAGTTGCATACGAATTTTCCATGAATCGATGAATCACGAAAAGAAAGGGGGTCTGGGGGTCCTCCCCCTGGAAAATTTTGATTCCTAGAAGGCGGGAAATGAGCTTTCCCGACTTCTGGGATGTCTTTTAATTACTTTCAAGTTCTTCAAAATACAAGGTTTTTCCCTCTTGAAAACGGTCAGGTAATTTTTTACCATTGTTTTTCAGTAAATATGCCTTAAGTGTATACATACATAAACATTTTTAAAAAAATGAGTAGTTGCATACGAATTTTCCATGAATCAATGAATCCCAAAAAGGAGGGGGGTCCGGGGGTTCTCCCTCGGGAAAATTTTGATTCCTAGAAGGCGGGAAATGAACTTTCCCGACTTCTGGGGTGTCTTTTAATTACTTTTAAGTTCTTCAAAATTCAAGGTTTTTCCCTCTTGAAAACGGTCAGGTAATTTTTTACCATTGTTATTCAGTAAATAGGCCTTATGTGTGTATACATACATAAAAATTTTAAAAAAATGAGTAGTTGCATACGAATTTTCCATGAATCGGTGAATCCCAAAAAGGAGGGGGGTCCGGGGGTTCTCCCCAAGGAAAATTTTGATTCCAGAAGGTGGGAAATGAGTTTTCCCGACTTCTGAGGTGTCTTTTAATTACTTTAAATTCTTCAAAATTCAAGGTTTTCCCCTCTTGAAAATTATTATAATGAATCACTGAACCCAAAGAAAGGGAGGTAGGGGTTCTTCCCGGGAAAATGTTGATTTTTAAGTGGTGGGCAATGAGCTTTCCCGACTTTAATTTAAGTTCTTTAAAATTAAAGGTAATAATTTTTTCCCATTGTTGTTACAGTAAATAGGCCTTATGTGTGTATACAAACATAAAAAAAAGTTTGAGCAAGTTGCATACGTATTTTTTTCCATGAATTGATAAATCCCAAAAAGAAAGGGGGGGGGGGTTGGGTAGGTCCTGTGGTTCTTCCACAGAAAAAACTCCTAGGTGGCGGGAAATGAGCTTTCCCGACTTCTGAGGTGTCTTTTAATGAATGATTCAATTAATCAATAAACTCCAAAGAAAAGGTCCGTGTTCCCCGGGAAAATTTCGATTTCTAGATGGCGGGAAATGAGTATGTGTGTATTCATACATAAACAAATGAGTAGTTGCATGCGTATTCTTTTTGCCATGAATCGATAAATCCCAAAAAGAAAGGGTGGTCCAGGGGCTCTTCCCCTCGAAAATTTTGATTCCTAGATGGCGGGAAATGAGCTTTCCCGACATTTGAAGTGTGTTTTAATGACTTTTTGTTGTTCAAAATTCTAATTTTCTTAATGTAACAAAAAAAAAACTTCATGTAGAAAGACGAAATTGACATTTATTTGGCTCTAACTATAGATTTTTTCCAATAGTTTGTTGGCTACATTTGAAGAGCAGAGATGTCACATTTTCAAAATGTCTTTTCACAACTCGACTTATATTCCAGTGACGCGTCAGATGATGACGACTTGATGACTCACTCCAATGACACAGCTTCTGAATCCAGCCTCTCCTCTGCCAGTATAGACAGCACATTTAAAGAAGCAGATTTCGACGACTTACTGAAGATGTATGGAGAAGGTATTGAGAAGTCTGACATTTTGCCATATAGGAGAGATGTCAGAATTGCCATCAACACCGCGTTCTTTGTTCTCATAGTTATCTCCCTTTTCGGCAACACTCTAGTGTGCCTGGTAATGATGCGCAGTAGCCAAGTTCGCAGTGTAACCAATTTCTTTTTAGCGAATCAAGCTTTTTCTGATATTCTTATGACATTGTTTAATATTCCTTTGGTTTTAACGCGAGATCTCTCCGACGATTGGCCGTATGGGCGTTGGATGTGTTACCTCACAGATTACATCATCCAAGTTTCTATTTTCGTGTCAAGTTTTACGCTGACCGTTATCGCTATAGATCGCCATCAAGTTATTGTTCATCCTCTACGCCCACGAATGGACATTATGTCTGCATGTTTAATCAGTTTTATCATCTGGGCACTTTCACTAATTCTCTCACTTCCAAGCGCTATGTTCCGGAAGCTACACCGATGGGAAACTACACTTCAATCTGGCTACAAATGTATTGCCTCCTATCCAGAACCTAGTGACTTTTATAGAAAGCTTTTCGTCATTATTTCGATCACTCTGCGATATGTAATTCCAATGATCATTATAATAATTGCATATTGCCTGATAGCTGCAACTTTACGCGCCAGAACGACAGTTGGATACGTGACAGCGTTGCAGCGCGATGCCAAGGATCGTAGCAAACGCAGAACCTCAACCATGTTAATTTTGGTTGTGTCTATCTTTGCAGTCTGTTGGTTCCCGCTCAATTGCTATACAATTCTTGTCCTTTACTTCGAGCCATTCCACAGCAATGTGCTGCACTTAGTTTTATATTACTTTGCTATGATAAGTGTTTGCTTAAATCCGTTTGTGTATAGTTGGCGGAACGCAAAATTCAGGGCGGAAATTTATAGCATTTATTCTATCCTGTGTATCAAGGAAAGGGACAGGGCAGCTGAGTTAAAAAGTACAATCAAAGATCGTGGCATTATGGAAATTAAAGAAAGAGAACGGAGTGAAACTGATACAAAACATTCAAGTGATAAGTGACAAAACTCATTATTTAATTTGAGGCAAAAAAGCAGTATTTTAATTTACTACAGTGAATAATTGCATCAGTTCTTTGCAGTCCTAAACAATATGGAACAGATAGGCCAAATTCATTTTTTCCAGAGCAAATTGATTCTATGCAGCAAATTGATTCTTCGCAGCTTGACAATTACGGCTCTTGCTCATCTATGGCATAGAATGTTTTTGGATTCAATTCATGGTCAAACTATTCTTCATCTGTTTCAATTTAATCAATTTACCTGCTCTAAACCCAAATATAGATTAAATTGTTGTCCTATATGTTGATGTGACAAATTGTGTTATTCAATACGGTGACAGTAGCCTGCGTCTGATATAACAACTGCAACGAATGCTACCTCTCTGCCAATGAATGAATAACAATTATAATCAAAGAGTATATAACTGCAAGTGGTCCGACTGCCTTATTTGATATGCACACATCGAAAAGTACTACCACGAGATAGGGGGCGCCCTATTAGAATAAGGATTGAGTTCGCCCGAAACCCGTATTTTGAAATACACGCCTCTTCGTGGCAGTAGTTTTTGAAATAGGGTAACGTTCCAACGAAACCACGAGAGTGGACCTCTTGCAGTTCTATACTCTTTGTTATATTTATATAAAAAGCATTTTTTTCAACTCTACACACTAAAAGTTTTTGTGACAAGTAGGCCAATATGTGATTTAAAAACTTCCAGGCTAGACTATTCCAATTCTCTTTTGTTTAAACTTCTTGCACGCAAATGATTCAAAATCACACTGCCCATGTGTGCTCTTTAACTCCAAAATATTCCCATGTTACCCTTGTACTTCAAAATCTTCACTGGCTACCATTAAACAGCGTCATATCTTTAAAATACTTACGTTAAAAGCACTTGTTCTGAGTGTACCGCCATACCTTACTAGCAAAGAACAGTTACATCTGCTACCTCATATTTTTTAAACGAACTACCTTCTTCCATTAGTTCAGGTACTCATCTCTTAACAGCTTGGCTTTGTTACATACACAGTGCATTTGATCATTATTCTTGGAATTGGCGCATTACAAGTTTTTTTATTATTATTACTATATAAGGGTTTGCCAATATGGCCGTGATATGACATCATCATGCCTATACTGTACCGAGCTATTTATGGCTTTTTCACATATTAATAGTGCAGGCAAAGCTCTAGGTCTATCAGAAAAATCAATTCCCAATTTAATCTTTCTGAGAATATAGTATATAAACACAACAAAATAATATTTAGTTCACTTTTATTATATATTGCAGAGATAAACAAACCCTGTGCTAAAGATACATGAAACTAAACAAATTATACAATAATAATAATACAGGTCTCCATCTAATTAAACACCCCTCCAATTAAAGACCACCTCCAATTAAAGACCATTTTTATGTGGTCCCAAATTAACAAACGTCTTTTATCTTTATTATGCTAAGGACCATAGAAACCCTGGTCCCAAAAGTGGTCTTTAATTGAAGGGAGACCTGTAATTGTGCTTCCTAGTTTTGTAAATATACTGTTCTTTTATGCAAAATTATAAATATATTATTCAGCCATCTCAAAAATAGTAAGATATTATATTTGTTCAAATTTAAAGAAAATTTAGATAACTTTTTTCCTATTGTTTGTTTATGGCTATGGTACTATATTATATAGTGCAAAACTGGAAACCTAAACACACAAGTGTAAACATATATCAATAATCTATATCTAATTTACAAACATAATTAATATAAATAAGAAATATTATTAAAAGGTTTTAAATACTCAAATGACCCACTGCTTATTGTATTTGCAACCCGTTTTTGTTAAAATCCCTGCACACATGTGGCTTTAGTGTGAACTTAATGGCGCCCTCTATAAAAATGCTGCAATTTAAATCCTACTACTATATAAGTCAATATTCAATATCGGCAATTAAAGTTATATTTTATACTGTATGTATGTTTATAAAAATATTATACAAATTTAAAAATACATTCTATTGGATTTATTTACTCTTCAAATAATTTTCTATGGTGAACATAAATAATTTGGATATTATGCTAGTGTCAGAAAAAAAACTGTGTTGCTCAAGCCAAATATTGAAATTTTAGAATTGTTTTTTATTTCTTTGTTTTGCAAAATTATATAATATTTACCAAGGAGGAGATTAAAATACATGGACAACTAAGGCAATGAACCCTAAAATTAGGTCAATGACCTATTTTTTAAAATGGCAACCGACTGATCCGGATTTTCGAAGGTCACTGTGGTTGAGCAACACAACTTTTTTTTAGCCTTACATGTAAATATCATTTTCCATTAAAATACATTTAAAATAGAGTAAGGATAAAACACTGCTTTGCAGAATATAGTCTCAATTTATGAAAGATCAAATACATGCTAATTATATTTTAGTATGTGATATTAAAGAAAAAGAAATATTACATTATCAGTATTCTAATCTGTAATATAGAAATAAAGTAGAACCGTTTGGTTTTTTTTAGAATTTTTGTTGATTTTAACTTTATGTTTCTAATAAAATATGTTTACTCAAGTACACTACATCAATTTTGATTCTTTATGGCTACACAAGATATACGAGTTATCGTAAAATCTTGAAAACCTCCAAATAAGAAAAGGAACATTAAAAACTAATTCAAAAGGATTGAACACAATATCAAATGAGATATCGATCAACACAATTTGGTTTTACAGACATTTTTATCACAAAAATCATTAAATTTACTACTGGCCAACTGAAAGTTTTATGCCAGAATGGAAAAGCATTATTTATCCACCTCTGATAATTGGCAAAAGGATATATGTTTATGTTTAAACTTCCAATGGACTTTTCTAAAGTCTCAATCAAATATATTAACAAATCTGACTAACCAGAATATGACCACAAATGCCCACAAGTACATGTTTATGTACGTTAACACAATAGGGAGCATTCAACTGAGAACGTAGAACGAATTCACTCATCTGTGACTGTCATCACGTGCATTCTACATTTTCATTTTTTTACGATGCATACACAGATATGTCGTGAATGCAAAAGACGCACCAATGCTTAAAACAGTACAAACTACATTCTGGCCTGAACACAGATTTAGCTGACAACCGTTCCAGATTTCAGGAAAGAACGTTACGAGTAATGTTCAGATATGCGCATTTAAATTAATATGACTTCATTATGTTCTACGTCGTCGCAAATCAAAAGTTCCCTATTAACTAAGGGCTGGGCTTAGCAAGATCCATTGAAAGTCAATAACTTAAATAATATTTAATAGCATAAATATAAATTTTTTAAAACAATACAAATTTTCAATTAACTTAAACTCACAAATGTAACTCAACACAGGCGGTATAGAGAACAACTAAAAAATGATAATCATCAACATCAAAGAAGAGAGTTGGGTACCAATGTGAAGCTGTAGAATCTAAGCACCACTCCGATCATTCCTCTGTTACATTAACTGAAGCAAATTCCCACATCTGCAAAACAAAACAAATAGTTAACAACATAGACAATTATAGCTTGGTTTGGTTTTCTTTTTTTTTTTCGTTTTTTTGGCGGGGGGGTTGGGTTTTTTAAGAAATTTTATTTGTGTCCAAGAAAAATTACACTAACCAGTTACAAAGCTCAAGAAACCGTTGTATGCCCATATGATGCACCTCTAGATGGTCATGATATTTATTATTTATTGCTGCTGAAGCGAGTGCCTGCATGAACCAAGGGTGACAATGATGCTGTTTACTATCGGGGCCAGTCCTCCATTTGAAATAATTGACCCACACTTGAATTGCACTGTTGTGTCAATGTGCCACAACCATATTTTCAAATGAATACTGGCTCAAAACAAATTTTCAGTATTATCAAATTCAATTTGATATTCTCGACATGGGCTTTAGAAAGTTTTTTTTTTCTCAACAATACTGAATCTCCTGCCCTCTATAATCTGCTGCCCTCTATATTCATATGCATCTTCTACTGGAGTAAATAATACATAACAAATAAACAAAAGATATCAGAAGATCAAAAATATATTTACCGGTTCCTTGATCTTCCAAGTACCATCTTTTTTCTGCCACTTCAGATATACCATTCCTTTCTTCTCATCCAGTAACGATACACACAGATCAAACATATGGCTTGATGTCTTCGCTAGGCTGTACATACTCTCCCCATCAAGGAATTGGCCTACGTGAGCCATGATCTCAGTCGGCATTCTGCTGATGAAATCTGATTCTAGTGAGAATGGTGAGAGGGGTGTAAGAGGTGTATGAGGTGGTTCGGGTGACAGCGGTGTCTTGGGCGGTTCCGGGTAGAGGAAAACTTTATCACCATCTGCTGTGGATGTCTTTCTGTTAATTGATGATGTTTGTACTTTCTTTTCTTCTTTCTTGATAACCTGGTCACCTTTTTCATGACATTTTTCCTCAGCCTTTTCAGCTTTCTTGCTCTGTTGGAGATCATATATATCATCAAACACCTTGTCTAGGTGGTCTTTTTTTCGTTCTCGTTCACTCTTCCACCGTTCAAGGATTGGAGCACAAACTCTATCATGGACAGATGCACCTTTCTTGCAAGTAAAATGGGAATCCCAATCTTCTACTCTATATTTCTAGATTGAGAAAGAAGGAAATATATTGCATAATCATCTAGCGTAAATAAAATATATATTTCATTAGATATTTTTTTTAAATAAACATGAAAAAGTAAATACATAACATACTGTTGTATATACATTAGTTACAAATATTTTAATTAATTAATGTTTATATGTATGGTAGGTTAATTTTCAGTTTTATAATTACTAAAGAGCATCACATTTAAATCATTTCCATCAAACAGAAGGTGTGGCAGGCCACCTATTTTACTGAAAAATATTGCGTATTGTAAAATTCTTTGGTGAGTAGTACACATATATATTTAGGGTTTAGGATGGTACAAATTGTGTTTTTAGACCACAATAATGAGCAACTGTAACCATAATTGGTTTGGATTAGCAAACATATTTTTAGTCAAGTCAGATGACTTGAAAATGGCATCCAACGATAAGGGATTCACAAAAAGAGATAATTCCCACCCAACTTGTAGCGCCCCCCCCCCCCCCTTACATTGGCTCTAACACTGCATTAAATCCTGTTACATTACACATACAATACATAACAGGGTACATACCTGACCACATTGTATAACAAAAGCTGGACACGTCTGCATATGTTTCACTTGTAAACAGCGAACCACAGACATCGGACAACCGCAGTGGGCACTCAGGCATGCTACCCGTTCAAATGGACAGAGAAGTTTGTGCTCCAATAACTTGCAAGTGTGGAACCTCGCCCCACAATCTAAGTCACAACTTAACATTGAGCATGATTTTTCTGGCTCTGAATCAACTTTACAATTGTAATTGTAGCACTTGAGACAGTGTGAATGTAGCAGAACTTGTTCTTCAGTTTGTGATGCCATATTTCTGCAGAAGAAAAAACAAAAAACTAAATTATTCCCTATAAATTCCTAAGTTTAGGCCTAGGGTCATAGCAGTGGCGGCGCCAGCGGGGAGGCTGTCCTAACCGGACAGGTCAAGTGCCCCCCCCCCCCGCCGGACAGAGCTTGTCGGGCAGTCAGACCATAAAACATATAAAAATAGGTCCACACCAAGCC
>NW_022755542.1:2761410-2765703 GCF_011630105.1 Anneissia japonica
CCCGCCGGACAGAGCTCGTCGGGCAGTCAGACCATAAAACATATAAAAATAGGTCCACACCAAGCCAACACATGTCTGTCACAGTCTGAGAGTGCCATTTTCGGCCATCTAGAGGTCGATATTCTTTTAAAAATCTCATTTGGGAGGGGGAACCCCTCTCAACCCCTTCTCCCAGCTCGAGTCTACGAGCTCAAGTCCCCCCTGTACTCGGACAACTTAGCCTAGAGCCGCCACTCATGGGTCATAGATAGATAGGCTGAAGAGCACATGCTTGAAAAACAATGCACATTTTATGCTCTGGCTCAAGGGTGTGGAGCACATTCTATTGCATGGGTCCCATTAAATCTAACTTGAGTTGCAGTCTCCCAAAAACTGGGACAACCTCTCACTAATCCAACTCCCGAAATACTACTAGCTACATTAAACATTTTCTCCCTGAAGTCAGCTGGTGACTATGGAATCACAATTTACAGCCGCAAATCATGATTAGATGTTTTCAGCACATATTTTAACGAGATGCCAAAGAAGGGGCTTCTTCATTCCATGGAAGTTGGTCTAGGGAGGGGCCTATCTAGAGGCTAGAGCTAGGCCTAGCCCAGGCTTATTTCTAAAATGGAATGACAAAAATGTAAATTGCAGTCCTAGCCTACGCCTAGACCTAAACATGAAGGTATCCAAACTAAACTAGACTTGACTCTAGTCAAGTAACGTCTTTAAAAACCCTAAATCTTTAAACAAGGTGCACTTACAGTATTCTTTTCCTAATTATAAATATATTATATTTTTCTTCTCAGGTGTTTTTCTTTCCGGACGGGTAGAATGTACGACCCGTTTCACCTACACAGCGTGATGCCCGCGATCGGAGCTGATCATAACCTAACTGCAGAAGAGGCCTAGCCTAGACACAAGGTCAAAGATAGGGCGATCATTACATGACAATTTTAACCTGTCATGGGCTTTATGGTCATCACGGGAAACTCCAAAATGTTTCCACTTTCAAAATGACTGTACATGTTATGAAATTCTAGCTACCATATGGCCTAATTTATGAAACTTCAGCGTATTTAATCATACTAACCTGAAGTAAACAACTCCGTACTTGCTGCCGTGACATCTAGCACGAGTTTGTCTAGCACACGGCGAGTTTTTTTTTTTCCTGCGCATGACGAGGTCTGACAGTTAACCGAGGGTGGGGGTGGGGCCGACGGTAATGGGGTGTCGACAAAATAAACAACAGGGGAGGATCCAGTGGGGGCTACGGGGGCCCGTCAGTCCCGCCGAAAAATAAAAAAGAGGAAGAAAAAAATTGAGAAGAGTTAATGGGAGGGAAGAAGGAAACAGGAGAGATTATTTTATTTTAGGCTACCACTCACTAATTTTTGATTTCCTATTGTTTGACGACGAACACAATGCTACTTCCCCGACGCCGATTTTTTTTTCCAACGATTTCATAAAATCAGGATGAAAAAAAAGGCCAAAACACAGAGACCTAAGACGGGGTTTTTTAGCCATTGATACCCAGGTAGTATAACAGCTATCCATGCTTAGTGGCGTAATGCAGTGGCGTATCTAGGGGTGCGGGGGGAGGGGCGCTTTCCCCTCCAAAAATTACTTCCCCCACCCGTCTCCCCTCCAAACAAAATCAGTCAAATAGTTAAAAATCACCTAAAATCACCTTATTTTTGCGAATTAGAGCCCCCCTCAATTGATCTTTGATCCCCCTGCCCTCTCCCCTTCACCTTCGCGCCCCCACCCATTAACACCCCCATTTATTTCAAGAATTCTAGATACGCCACTGGCGTAACGCAATACACAGGGCAACCGACCCGTAGGAGCCCCTTCAGTTCCCCCACCCATGGGGGTCCTCGCTCTATAGCACCCTGAACTAAAAGGGCTTTGTTGATAGATAAACAGCATAATGTGTCTCTGACATGGACTGTAGGACATATATCATATTAACCAAGTGGGGATAGGATGCCCAGCCGGCTAGGACCCCCTTCATATCTGTCAATTTATTTTATTTTATTATTTTTTTAATTGAGATAAAATATTCAAATTTTAAGTTTGAATGAGTGCCATTTCCGGGCATTTATCTAGAGGTGCCATAATCATACTTTGCTTTGCGACTCCCAATACTATAAGTCCTTGATTAGACGTTTGCGACGCCCGTCATATCAGGGTAGGGTTGTTTAAGGGATGGGAGCATGGCTCCCGTCGGGAAGAAGTCAATAACAGGAACAGTGCTTTGATGCATTTTTACCATCTAGAGTCTCATTTCCGAGTGTCTAGAGGGGCTTATTCTAAAATTTGCTCACCTAAGCCCCAACCGTGGTGGGGCTGAGGTGGGTGTGGATTACCTATCCCCCCACCCCCGAGGAGGAACACTGCTTTGAAAAAGCATTTTTACCATCTGAGAGTCCCATTTTCGAGCGTATATGTGGGGCCTATTCTTAAAATTTTATCAAAAGTTAAAGATATATTACCTTTTGTAAAAAATAGCTTTTAAAAAAATCAAAATAAAATTCAATATTGGAATTGCTTATAAACTTTCAATTGGGATTAAAACGTGGTATTGCTTTAGAAATAAGTTTAGGGCTGTTGCTTTTTAGAGCTTCATGTTAATTATTCAGGGCCCCGGGGGCGGGTGGGGTGGCCAAATTTTTGAGAAGTTATGCCCAATTGAAAGCATGGGCGGATTTTCTTGTTAATGTTCTCTGACAAGTTGATGCTAAACACAGGCGCGGGGTGGGGATACGTGCTTCCGTTTCTGGGATGAGGGTACAAATAGTAAGTACAAATGGTCTATGAAGAATACCGTATAACCTCGAATTGAAGCCCCGGGGCTTTTTTTTTTTTTTTTTTTTTTTTTTTTTTTTGCGAACGTTGGATGGGCTTCTTTTCGAGATGGGCTTCATTTCGAGACTTTTTCAAAGTAAAGAGGCGGGCTTCTTTTCAAAATGAATGCTGTAAATTTTGTGAATTTGTAGTATAAAACAATTGGCCACTGTAACATCAATCTGTATCATGGCATTAAATGACCTAAACTTACTGTATAAACCAAGCTTGCATTTAATTCATTTTGTTTTCTGAAAGTTATGTACAGTGTATGTACTGCACTATAAGCCTATGTTATCTTGAAAAGAAGCCCATGGTCTTCTCTTTGAGATGTGCTTCTTTTCGAGGCTAATTTTGCAAACTAAAAAGGAGGGCTTCAATTCGAGATGGGATTCATCTCGAGATAAAGCCCACTGGCCTTCAATTCGACGGTTTTGCGGTATGAGCTAAAATTTTATGTATGACGGGCGAGGGGAATGTATTTCTTGTTCTAGTTTTTCGAAAGGTACAATCTTTAAATGTAGTAAGCAAACAAAGATTAAACTTCAATTGTCAAGTTTATCATGTAGAATAGCCTACTGAGACAATTGCATGTTGGTTGGGATTTAAAAAAAAAAAAAGTTTCTTCCTTTGTTTTTACTGTACCTGGTAACCTCGGTGTTCGGTAAAAATTAACTGCTCTCTCCCACAGCCCAGCTGCCTCTAATCTATTGTACAATAATTAAAAACAAAAGGTAAAACAAGTTCCATTGTCATCTGCTTGGATGCATCAATAAATGTTATTGTAGACGTTTGGAATTGGGAGCTGACGAATGGATAAGGAATTATTTTATTCCTTCGTGCACAAAATACAATCGATCCCCATTGGGTCATAATAAAAACCACATTGAAGCATTGGTAATAGGCCTAATAATCTATAAATATGTGCATATTAAGTAGAAAGTAGAATGCTTGGTTCGTAAACATTTCGAATTATTTATTGTATAAACATTATTATTATTACCTCCGCAAGGAGTTATATCTGTCTCTTATACACATCTAGATGTGTATAAGAGACAGAAGATAGCCGGGGGAAATAGCATTTGGAAAACAGCTAGAAATAGCCTGGAAAAATAGCTGGATGGAAAAGAAATCTTCTAGTGGAAAAAATCCGAGGCGAAAATTAGGTGGCAAGTGCCATAGTGGTATTTTCTTTGAATTAAAACCTAAAATTTTGAGTCTACTCAGTCTTCAAATCTTCCCTGGGGAGAGAGATAGATGCAGATATTAAAAATCTAGCTAGTTTTAGCACAAATGAAATTATGTAAACATAAATCAAATATTAAAATTAATGGTGAGAAGACACAATCGAATAGACCTCATGTCTATGAGATGGCTAATTATCATTTTCAAATGATATATAAACACATATGTAAATATTGAAAGGAAAAGAAACAGAAAAGAAAATTAAAGAAAGAA
>NW_022755542.1:2765911-2792253 GCF_011630105.1 Anneissia japonica
TACACACACACACACACACACACACACATACACACACACACACACACATATATATATATATATATATATATAATATGAATATACTGCATTAATAATAATAATAAAATAATATTAATAATAACAATATAAAAGGCCTAAATTTAGTGTCTTATAATGCTAACGTCCCAGGCATAAATATCTCAAAAACCGATCAATGGATCTGCATGACATTTTCTATATTGGTCTGTCACGTTCCAAGAAAGAAATTAAATTTTGGTGACGATCCGGAGCAGGGTGTGGATGAAGACCATTTAAAGAGAATCGTCCCAGACCAGATCAACTGATAATGAACCTTTTTTGAAGAGTTAACCAAGTTACAAGGAAGAAATGATATCTCAAAAACCCATTAATGGATCTGAATGATTTTTGGAATGGCTTGTCGTGGTCCAAGGAAGAAATTAAATTTTGGTGACGATCTGGAGTGTGGTGTGAATATGAGGACCCTTCAAAGGGAACTCTTAAGGACCTACATATCTAAAAAATGATAAATGCATCTAAAAACCTTTTTGAATGCTTCGTCGTGGCCAAAGAAAAAAAGTACAGTATGCAATTTTGGTGACATTCCGGGGTAGGATGTGCATGACCCTTAAAACGGAACATCCTGGACTTTAAAAGCCGATCAGTAGATCTGAATGAAACTTTCTGGAATAGTTTGTCATGGTCCAGGAACAACGATTAAAGCTCTCACTGGCTACCGAATCGTACATAACTAAAAACGTGTTAAGTTGTTTAGTTGATGACGTTAGCTTTGTAAGCGACAGGTCCTCGGCTCGGCAAGTGAAGTTCGTTTTCGTTATCATCGTCATTATTATCAAATAAATTATTACGAACTTTATAACCTATCCAGTGGCGGATTCAAGGCGGGCCCAACCTTAGGGCTGTCAATGTATTAATTTGAAAATTTGAAATATTTAAAGTAAGATGGTTAAGGCAGGCCACTCGTAGTTAGGTAGTCTAACCCTTGTTGCATGCAGATATAACTATCATTCTGTGATGCCATTTTTTCATCTCAGATCGATCTTTTGTCAGGGCCCATCTTTTCCAATCATTCTAGGACGTTTATTGCACACTCTTCAAATGGTAGTAAGGCGTACGAAAGAACGTTTATTGACATAGGGCCGGTCATAGGGATAGGCCCTAAACGATGTAACGTCTCTTAACAATCTTTAGCATAAACTGAAGTCTTCTATGAAAAATAATTCAATTCAATTTACTGACGCTCACCAAAAGTCACCAAGGTCTATTATCAGCAAAATTACAATAAAATACACAAAACGGATCTAACAATTATATACCCATCAATCAAGCTTGGTATATGTGACAGCCTAAAGAAACACTTATTTTGCTTACCAAGCCTTTTAAAACGTTTGTGAAAGATGCAATTTATGATTACAGTGGTTCCTCCTCATTTGTTAATATTATTTTTAAAAATGTCAAAAAAAAGAAGAAAACTATAGGCCTATTCTAATTTAATTTTTGAAAGTAATTCTGGCCATCTAATTAAATGATCGCGTGATCCAGAGCTTTTAAACAACGCCCATCTAGAAGATATCAAGATATTCTAAACTGAAAATGAGCAATAAATCGTGGGGTTCAGAGCGTTTGAACAACGCCCACTTACCCGCTCGTAATTATCGTTCCCCCTCCCCCAGTCGGGCAAATCCTGAGTCCATCCCTGTTCTTTAATCGTTTAATAAAAAAAGATAAAAAAAATATTCCAAACAGGAAGAACAAAAATGAGGTTCCACCGAGATTTGAACTCGGATCGCGAGATTCAGAGTCTCGAGTGCTAACCGTTACACCATGGAACCGTATATAGTACTTAAAAGAACAGAATAATACACGACAATTTAATAATAGAGGTTTAGTAAAATGACATTCAGTGAAAACAAATACTTATCAAGATACTGTATATCTTTCTATTTCTATTGATCGATCTTTTGAAAGAATCAAAAAGTTAAAAACTTTCATTATTTCACAGAACAAACATCAGTATTCAAATAATTTGCAGACGTTTTACCTACAAAAAATAATTGCTGGCAAAATTAAAGTGTAACAATTTACACGATCTGGTATTAAGCCCCATGGTCTAGGCCTTAATAAAATTGCTAACTTTCATTCAATAAAGTTTCTTAAATTTCTAGATTTTTCTACTGAAGATTAGCACGGACGAATAAATTGTTCGCTGTGGCTGGAGGTCCGGTACCGGATCCATTATTTTCAGGTCTTAAATATCTGGTACCGGATCCGTTGGGGAAGAAAAACCACAATTCGTTACGGGGAGAAAAATGTACATGTATCATTTTCTACATAGGCCTATAGTAGTTTCTAAAAAATCGATTATAACCACTTGAAACCCCCTGAACTTGTCATGTTTTTCGGGGCTTCGCATTCAGGGGCTCTTAAGGTGGGCCCGACCAATCCCACTTTTTCTCGTAGGGAACTTCGACCGAACTGTAGGGAAAATCCTGGCGCCACCCCTGCCTCAGCCCCAAACATGTTGGGGCTGAGGTGATCTAGACCCTCCATCTGTGAAAGTCCCTACCTGGATCTTCCACTGGATTATCCGTTTTGAGGTTGAATATATTGAATAGAATACTAGTTGTATTAAGTCTGCCATAGGCCAGGCCACGCCTACTCTCATCATACGTCGTAAATCAAGGCAATCATCATTATTTTTTATAGGCCTAACAACGAAATTATTTCTTGTTAAACTAATAATAATACATACATCCAAGCAAAATCTGTACCGTACTACATGGTTTTATGATAGTATTCCAAGTATCGAAATGCACGCCATCGTGTCGGGATTCAATATTTCGACATTAATTATGTCATCATCAGGAGATCATTCCTGATGATGACATAATTAATGTCGAAATATCGAATCCCGACACGATGGCGTACATTTCGATACTTGTGGAGTACACTACTATCTTAATATTCCGAGATTAATCAGTGGACCTTTCGGTAGTAGGTTTATAGAGGGCGGTATGGAAAAAAGAGAACAGTGTAATGTTCAAGTATGGACCGTTCGAAAAGGCAACACCTTTTATCTGTTATTTGTTATTTTTGATGTACAATTCCTGAATTAAGAAACAATCGTATTGGGCATAATTCCGCCATAATATAAAACAACGTCTATAAAGAGGAGCCTGATATTTCTGCAGACTCTAGGATATAAACGTAAGTATTAAAATGAGGGAAGATTGGGGTGGGGTGGGGGTGGAGGGGTTGGTCCTCACCAACCCATGATATAGGCCTACACATTAAGAAAAAAATAAAACATGAAATAAAAGTGAACATTAAAGCAATTACTGATATTTTGGCGTCGTATAAGTATAGAAAGTGTTATTACCAATTTATATTTTAAAGCCAGACTCCGGAGAATTTTTTTGTTGTTGTTGATAGATCTATGCTGTAGAACTGGGTTTTCTAAGACAGTACACAGAAATCATATTTGACGAAAAACTCGGGAACAGTTAAGAGTTAAAAATTTTTGAATATTTAAAAGCTTGGGGAAAGGTGAAAAAGGGGTGGTTACGCCCCATTTTCCCCAGTTCTTAAAAAATGAAAAATATGTATTTCCAATTTATATTTTAAAGCCAGTCTACAGAGTGAAAGAAATTGTTGATATGTTGTGAACTGATTTTCCTAAGACACAAAAAGCATATTTGACGAAAAACTCGGGAACAGTTTCTTTGAATATTTAAAAGCTGTGGGGAAAAGGTGGAAAAAAAGGGTGGTTGGTTACGCCCCTTTCCCTCAGTTTTTAAATATTGAAATATGTATCTCATTAACCATTCCGAAGTTTTTCTTCATTATGCTTTTTGTGTCTTAGAAAAATATTTGTAAGGCCAATTTTCAGGGCCAATTAATTGTAAAATTACGGTACGGTAGCATATCAATATAATTTACAACTACATTTAAAAGATAAATGATTGGAATGTATTTATAGACAGTACCGTCCATACGGGAGATAATATATTTTTAAAATAGCATTGTATGCGTCATGCAATGATCATCACATGCCAGATCGCCATGTGGTAGATGTCGTTGCAGCAAAACGTCCATATTCTCGGTGAGGAAGCGGTCGGCTTTGGTTGGCTAACCTTTAACTGTTGACCTTGGAGTGGTGCGCTACATTTACTGATTAAATGAGCCAGACGTTTGGCACATGGTAAGTAAACTACAAAAATAATATAATTTTAAAAATTGTGTGATTTATTTAGCGTGTAATACTGTCTATACGCACTTATTATTCATGTTTTACTTGGGAGCTTGTGTTTGTGCTCCTCGACTATTTTCGTAAAATACCCTTCGTATTTATTCGTAAAAACTCGTAGTCCAATAAAAAGACAATGATTTTGGCGCCGTGCCCTATCGGAATATGTTCGGGTCTGTGGGAGAGTTCTTTCTTGTGTGCGATAGTGAAAATACCGAAGCTGAAGGTCTTTTAAAAATTGGTATATTCGGGCAGGTTAGCAATATATTCTATATGATATTATTAAACTGAATACACTTTTGCATCTATGTAAAGTATTGTTGATCTGTTCAGTAGAGACATTTTCGGATTACACGTAAATAAGCAAAATAAGTCCTGGTTTTCAGTCAGCATGTTATCAAGATGGCCGAATTTACACACAGTTCATACAAAAATGCATGCTATGTTTACAGTTTTTATTCTATTTTGAGCCTTTTCTAGAATATGACTAATACTCGATTATGTGTTACATTTGCAGTAACTTACCAGAGTATATTTAAATGCATTTTTATCTTCATAACCATCAATAAATTAGCAATTTGTTGTAGCAAATTCAGTTCTGTTTCTGATGCAGTGATGGTTGATGTGAAACAGCCTTGAAATGTGACATGTAGCCTAGCCTAGGCAAAATATCTTGACCATTTTTACCCACAGTCTTTGCTTTTACACCTCTTTTTACATTAATTACATTGTTGCTTTAAGTAGTTCAAACAAATATCAAGTAGATTTAGCATACATATTTTGACAATACATTTGGAATTAATGCTGTAGCCTGTGTAATTCTGCTTCCTCAATCAAAGTACGCTCAATTATCAAGATGGGCCTACATGGTCGCATGAAAGAGTTCTGGCTTGGGCCTACTGAATATTTCGATAATAAATTAATTGCTAGCCTTGATTTTGTAACAACATTCATATGCTTATACTGAAGCAGTGTGTGTATTCCTGACCTGTTGTGGCCATTTTGAACAATGAGCTGTTTCAAATGAATTCGACAACCTACAGTACCTACTGTAGGTACTAGGCCTAAAAAAATACAATTAAAAAGAATTCTTTGAATGTGGGTATTACCTAGCTAATGATTTTTTAATGTGTTTCAGTTTGTAGTGCAAAACTTTTTTTTTTGTAGAACAAATATGTCTTTTATAGAATTTCCAACTATTCTATTTAAGCCTGCTTGTAAATTAACGCTGTAAACATGTCTGCATTGTTAAGTTTATTTTCTGACCACAACGTTCGAGAATGTTGGAATAACAGCGTTTTGTTTGCTTGGTATTTCCTCATTGTTAATATTGCTTGTCTGTAACTAATTTGTGAGGTGGTCCAAAACTTGAACTGTACTATTTTTATAGGTATGGCATACTGTACAGTATTTTCACCTTTGAGTTGTTTTGATTTTTAATACCTTAAAAAAGATTCTAATTTTTCTTTAATTTGTTCTGATGTATAATGTTTATCTACATCAGTCAATGGTATAAAGTATGCTATCTCAAGTGGTACTGTATTTTAAAAGTAATGTTAAAATGTATGTTGTGTGGAGTGTTATCAAATTATTTCCCAATCCAAATTTCTTGGTTTCAGTACATACAATACACCCCCTGTATTACTGTAGACCGAATTTGTCACCAAATGTTGGGTATAACATCAAAACACACTGCTAGGTGGTAGTTTTTTAACACAATATTAAGCCTCTGTTCGACTGTTTTAAACTTTCTCAAACTTGATTTGTACATTTTAACATAAATTAACTTATCGGAATGCCGTGGTAAATGTTTGTAAATCAACTCCAGGAATTTTGACCCGTTACATTGAAGTGGGAGTGAAAGAAACATCTATGGAAAGTTTTTTTCACACAGTGAGCATAGCCTTGTTGCGTAAACATAGGCCTAGGCTGACAGTCACACAAACAACATTCTTTTTACTCATTGGGCATTATAGTCAAAAGAAACATGTATTATTCTACAGTACAATTCAGCAATTTAAGTTTGTCAAATAGTTTTAAATATTCCTTGCAGAAATTTAAAAAATGACTGACAGTATTTTATCTGAATGTGAACCTCTAAATCAACAACAGTTCCCTTAGTCAGCGCTGGATGTTGATGTCGTGCGGTAGAACAGTCCCAAGTGATGAGTGTAGCCCCCTAGAAGGCCTCTCAAAAGTCTTCATATTTTTGGTCTGAATGAATATGTAAATATAATCAATCTTTTAATCTTGTGAATCTGTGATTCATTCAGAATGCATTGTATGTTCTATGTGAACTTCATTACATTTTAGACGAATTAATATACACCACTTTTAACTCAGCTGAATGCATAATTATGGCTCTGGCAAATGTTTGTTTCTATGCCCTCTATACAAAATCGTGATGATGTCATCTTTGGGGACTTATTCGGTCTATCACTGTATGAGACATTTTTAAGCAATTTCTTAATGTGTAATTTCTATCGTGCTTGCATTTATACATTTAATTTTGTTTATTTGTTCCAGGTAATAGCAGCATATTTCTACAATTGATATGCATGGGAACAAATTCATCTTTGCAAACATCAGTTGTCGATACAGTCACTAGTACCAATGTGAACAGAATGAATCCTGGTGACCATCGAAACCCATTGCCACCAATACCGCCACTCTACAGCAGTGTGGACACATCACAACGACAGACGTACAGTCCATCAGGAACGCACACGATGTCATCGATGTCCACATACAGTCAGAGCCCTCAGGGTTTTAGTCACATTCCAGTTAATCCTGTACCGGGTCCTCCTTATCACAAGATAGCACAGCCCCTTCATCAGCAAGATTCCACCCAACAGCCTGTATACTCGCAGTATTCTCAGGCATATTCACAGGGTCCATTTCCACCACAATCATACCCTTCCCAACAGTATTATCCTCAACCATCTGGCTACCAGCAGCCATATCCTGGCACCATGCATCCCATGAGTCAACAGTACCTTGCCCAGCCAATGTCGTATCAACAACCAAGCCAAAGGTATGATCAGGCATATAATAGGCCATTCCCACCAGAACAAAGGTCAGCAATCCCTGGCTACCCTCAACAACCACCTACAACTCAGTCAACTAGTCACCCAACAGTACAGCACCCTGTGCCACAAATGGCAACAGCTCAACCAGTACCATATCAGCCCTATCCAACTTACCCACCAACTTCCCAAAATGTTTCAGTCTCTGGTCCTCCATCAAATGTACCACCAGCTGAGACAGAGGAAAATCACAGTGAGAAGTTAAGTTCTCCACCAACCAATCAGGTGCAAGCTGAAACAGCACAATTAAAACCATTACCAGTACATCCACCAGATGTGAAAGATGATGAGAGTAATACCACAAACCAGACTTCTGAAGAGGAACTTAAAGACCTAGCTGAGAAGTCTACAGATTCTGGAGACAACAAAACATCACCTTTTGCCCAGAAGAAAGAAACTGTAAAGGCTGGTAAGACTGCTGTTAAACCGCAAGCTGTTACCTCTGCCGTTGCTACCTGCCCAAGTGGAAACATGATGCCGGTAGTAGGCTTTGACGAGAAACCTTGCGAGTGGCTAGTTGGTGATCTGGTTTGGTCTAAAGTAAGTGGACATCCGTGGTGGCCATGCATGGTAGCATATGATCCAAATCTTGGAATATATACACGTATGAAAGGCAAGTGCATGAGAATTTTATTTTTATTTTTATGATCAAATACAGTAGGGTGAAATGGTGACTTCAAATGTCTACATCTCTTTTAGGAGTTACTGTGTTTTTGTTTAACACTATTTAAATCTAATTAATGGATCCTCTGGTTACTTTAGATCAATCATTCATTTGGAAATCCATAAAATCTTTTGTGGAAGCAAACACCTTAACAGAGGTGAATCCAACCTTAAAGCTAATCTAAGGGTGTATTCGAAACGCTGTTCCTGTGTGTTCACGAACGTGACGCAAACCCGAGAACCAATTCTCGAGTTTCAAACGGCCAAGAGCAGTTTCTATGACAACGTTTTGTATCAATATGGCGTTTACTGTCCGATCGCAGGTTTGTCGCGCAAAATGAGAAATTCTATACACATTAATTACATTTTCACAAATGCATATCTTCCCTATCAGTTTCCCCATCAGCTGCTATTGCCCCCATAGTAGTATCCTTGGACATTGGCAATAATACTTAAAAAAGAAACTTACTTGGTAGGAGAACCTGCCTCCTCCGCCACGTTTGTTCTTCATCACACCCACTATCAAGGTAGTGTGAGTTTTGAGAACAAGAACACGTTCGCGAACGTGTTCCGTGGTATTCGAGACTTCCCAGAACGTGTTCTCCGACTGTTCCTCATTCGCGAACAGCGTTTCGAATACACCCTAATATGCTAACCTACAATACTACTGTATGTACTATTTTCATATTTTATTTTAATAATTAATAATTCGGTGTGTATATTAAATATACAGTGACATCTCCAAATTACATACCTCTTAGTTACAAACTCGCTATCTTCGAAATGCGATTGCATTTAAAAATTCTCTCATAATATTAAATGCTTATTTAGCCAAAAAGTATAATGTTAAACCAATAAATAAAACTTTAAGCCGGCATAGGCATAAAAATTTGTCAGAGGGCTGAAGTGAATTTTTGATGTAACATCGAGGGTCGCACCCAAAATTTGATGGTTTCAGTGTTCTTCCAAAAAACCTTCATGCACGCTTTTATACCACTTTATTCTCAGTTTTAATATTACTTTTTACAGATGATCGGTGTCGGGCCGTAGAAAAACAATGTGTTTTTTAGCTAAAGAGGCAACAGTCTTGAGTGTTGGTGGGCCGCACACATAGGGTTTTTAATTTGTTTCTGCAGGCCGCAAAAAAATTCTTGTCGGCAGCATGCGAGCCGCAATTTTCTCACCTGTGCTTTAAAGCCAAAATATAAATTTTTTTTCAGCTATATATTTAAATCAGTGGGAAAGCTCACTGTTTGTTTGTTGGTGAACAGAAAAATACAGTAACACTTTAATTATTACGTACAGGCGAGACTTTTTATACCTTGTTTAGCAAACACGCCGACTGCAAATATTGATGATTTCGAATAAAGTAAAATTTTATTTTTCGCCAATTAGCGCACCCGCTGCCACGAAAATGTGGAAATTTAAAAAAAAAAAAATTTTTTCTTTATTTTTATTATGCTCTCCAATGCCTTGAATATATATATATATATATATATGCCTTGAGTAGATTTCTTCCTAATTATATAAATTTGAATCATTTAATAACCATCCTATTTTACATTCACCAATAAAATTTTATATTTATTTTCTCCTCCGTCTGAATGGTTTTAGCAAAACTATTTGTTAAATTAGAAAACAAATTATAGTATGCGAAACAAGGAATAAAAAAATCTTGCCTTATTTGGAAGTCATTTAATGGAATACAGTAAATCACAGGTACAGGCAATTTTCTCTTCTGTACCATGTTGCAGAAAATAGTAAAATCTGATATTTCATGATGGAAATTTTCTTTTTGCCCTGGAACCTTGGATCCTATTTCAGTTGTTAAACACAGTATGTCCTAATGTAAGTAACACTAGGCTTAACATCACCAATAAGATGCTACCAGGAAATTTCAAATGAATTATAAATTTGTTGATTACAAACGCTGTTCTGATGGAGGGATAATTAATTTTACAGAATGTTAAGGAAATTGGTTTGAATATTTCAGATAAAATGTGAATTATTTTTAGAATAAATTATTTGCGTCTCTAGTACCTTTCAGATGTCTTAAGAATCTAAAAATAAGAATGAACCTACTGTAACATGTTGAATCTTTCCTTATGTATGTTCTAGGTGGTGGTGCAAAAAGCTATAGGATGTATCATGTTCAGTTCTTCGGTCAAGTGCCAGAGAGAGGCTGGGTTAGTGGAGCAAGCATGCGCAAATTTGTTAGTAGAGAACAGTATGATAGCCTTATCAAAGAACTTGTTTCTAAAATCAAGAATAAAACTGATAGACAGAGAGTTTTGCAGAAAAATTCTCTAAAGCCAAACAGGAAACCAGCTTGGGATGTTGCCGTCACTGAGTGTGTACGAGCTCTTCCAATGAGCAGACATGAAAGGAAATTGAACTTTACTTTTAAATATGAGATGCCCAAAGCAGGACTAGGTAGTGCAACTACCGAAGAGATTGATATTGTGTCCCTTGGAGACTCTCCGAAAATGAAAGCAAAGAGAGCCTATAAGAAGCATCAGGATGATGAAGCTGCTGCTGTTTCTACGGCGATTCCATTGGTGCCAAAGAAATCGACTAATGAGAAATCTCAGGAAGAGAAAGAGAAGACGTCTGATGTGGAAGACTCCACTGTGGGTCCGGCAACCACACCTGTAAAACAGAAGCGGCAGTACAGGAAGAAACCGAAAGTGTCCGAGGATGAATTGTCATCCGAGGCGGAATCACCTCGGAAGAAAAAAAGAGGTCGTAAACCTCAACCATTTCATGAGTACAGCAAAGCTCATTGGGAAGATATTTCCAATGAGCATCCAACTTTAGGTAAAAAAGAACTTTATACTATCTTAGAGGAAAAATGGGATGCACTGCCTGAAGATGAAAAAGCACAATACCATAGTACCAAACCAGCCAAGATTGGCAGCGAAAAGAAGAGTATGTATACATTCCTTTTAAATTTTTCCCGAAATACAGTACCGCCACGAAATATTGCAATTTTACCTGCGCGCAGGCTTCGTAGATACATCGTAGCCTGATATAAACAATCTAAGCAAGGCTACGTGAAGCGAACCTACGAAGCAAAAGCATGTTATTTATTTGTATGTGCAGAAAGACTGCTGTAGCTTACTGGAATAAACAATGTATTGCTTGATAATTTGTGAACGAAAAACACAAGTTTAGACCGTTAATTTAAAGTATGGAGCTGTTTTTCAATAAGAAAAACATACACTTGACTTCATGGGAGTCTCCTCTACCACTCACTGTCCACGACAGGAACTTGTTTGTACTGCTGTATTATTTTGTATTATTATTAATTAGCCTAGCTTATTTTTTATTTACAATTATTTTACCTCTTTTAAATGTCAAAAAATGATGTCCTCAATGACAATACACACATGTGAAAAGATTGTTCATCAAATAATATTTAGTAGTCTTGATTTAGTAAGATAAATAATAAATATAAAGGAAAATTAACGTCTGTTGGTTGTAAAATTACCGAATGTCATGTGGAAATCCCAATGTAAAATAAAATTTAGTCAGCATCAGACGTCAGAGTGCGCGCCAATCAAAACGCAGTAAAGTGTGTTAAAGGTTAACCCCGTGGCAAATGTTAAAAAGCTGTGAGCGACAGTGAGTAAAAAACGAAGTAAATGCTGTCTGGCATGACTAGCCTTAATTCGGCAAGGTAGTGATTTCTATACTTCCATTTAGTATTGGATCGCTTTGCAGGTTTTGCTTCAAATTACGGTAAACAATAAACAACGTGATCTGTAGAAATCGTAGTAATTTGTACATGATTTGTCATCAGTAATATTATTTAAAAGAAGAAAATTCCTACTACCAGAACAATAATATCTGATCAAAATTCTCCGAATTTGAAAGTTTACCAGTATAATTACTGTCTGCTCTCCGCCTCTATAGGGGAAAATGTAGGCCGTACGTAGGCCTAAATGACATCGAAATTCAAACATACTGAATGCCCACTAGGATACCTAGCTAGCGAACTAAACACAGTTTTAAAACATGATCGATCTAATAATAAGGTAGGATATAACAAAACAATAAAGTTCTAACATTGTTTATTAGTAAATTGCATCGTGTTGAAAGCTGGTAAACTATATTTCAATATTGTTTATGCATTGTTTATCAGCTTGACGATCCAGCCTACGATCATTGCAAAGCTAATTAAAATAACAATGACCTTTGTAGTCGTTCGTAGCTACGTTCAAAACGTACCTACGAGCAGGTTACGTGCAGATACGAAGCGATAATTTATGTCTGTACTGTAGCTTTTATTTTGAATGTATTAACAGACTAGAGAATAGCACAAAAAAATGTTTATGTAACTTGAAACATTCTTTTTTGGGTGAAAGAGGTTTTAAAAAGATTTTCAGATACAATAGTGCTTGGCTTCCAATTCCATGTTCCATGGTTCAAATCCTGTGATTTTTCTCAACAAAATAAAACATGTTACACTTCCGAAGCTATGTAATGAGACTTAGTCTGCAATAGTTGCTTAGTATTACAAGGCCCCTGAATATTAGCTGACTTAATATGTTTAGCTGGAATGGTTACCCTCTATTATTATGGTATGAAAAAAAATAACTATTTAAAATCTAAAATTCTTTTTTTTTGTGCAGGAAAGCAAAGATCGGATGATAGTGATGGCAAGCCTTTGACTCCTACTAAACGATCTAAGAGAGAAACAAAGCCGTCACTCAAGATGCAAGAAGCAGACTTTGATAGCATTGGATTTTCACCTGAAATGGCTAAAACTTTAAAGGTATTGATTTTGTGATAGTTTTCTTTTTTCTTAACATTCAAAAAAGACTATTGAGTAACAATTCACTGAAATCAAATTATTCCCAGTTCCCACAGAAAAAATGATGTTACACACATCTTGTGCATGTTAGGGTAAATGTAACATGTCCTCTGCTACATTGCGACTGTGATGGTGCATGCTTGTAAGATTAGAATGTGACCCATGTAACAAAAAACAGATTTGAAAGAAATGCCAGATTTGCTTTGATCTGCCATATGTTCACTCTTGAACTTAATAAATGCAGAACATTCACTTTTTCAAATTCATTTGTTGTTTGTTTTCCAGTTTCCTGTCATCTTGCATATTTCAAATCGTGTGTCAACCGTTTTCTTTTTAACTGTATTAACCCCTTAACTTGAGAGGCCCTTGATCATCTTTAAGATGACTAAACAAAGAAAAAAACCATAGCAAAGGCCTGTAATGCTATCCTGCTGTGATATATAGTAAGAATCTGTGCACATGCACACTGGGAGCAGCTAATGTTTTACTGCATCATTGCATTTTGGGCCTACTACTACTGTCTGCATATCGTTTTGTACCGACTTTAGCAAGTTTTAATTTTACTTGAGTGAAGATATGGTAATTTAATAGAAATATCAGCCCTCAAAATTGGGGAAATTTGCAATATTAATTATGTTGGTCAACCTATTAATAAAATAAATTATTTTTATTTGTTTTTTAAATATTAAGTTAGATTATCTAAATTCTTGTAGTCTATTTCGTGAATACTTACCTGGATAAACCGACTAATTTCCCCGTTCCTGATATTCATGGTGGGGGGCCCGGTTCCTCCGTAGGAGCCGGCTTGGTAGGGAGAAGGCTGATGTTTTTCGCCCACGAATGGGAACGGCTGTCTCAAGATAGCTGGACCCTGCAGACAATATCCTGTGGGTACCTGGGCCCCCCCCCACCATGAATATCAGGAACGGGGCAATTAGTCGGTTTATCCAGGTAAGTATCTCACTCATAGACTACCAACATCACAATTAATTTGTGTATTTTTATTTATTTACACAGGCTAAAGAAAAACAGAATAGTAAAGAACCTCAAAAGGAAACAACAAATAAACAAGGACTAACCAATACAGGGACTCCAAAAGCTAAGCCCAGTCCAACACCGAAACGACAACAGAAAACGACTCCAGCAGCCGATACCACTCAACCACCAGCCACTGAAAGCATTCCTCAAAAAGACACTGTCATTCCGGCCGATGTCATTACATATGACCCGTCAAAGAGAAGCAAGAAAAGGAAATTAAAGAAATTAAGGATAGACTCTGCTCAAGAGGTTAGTTGAAGATTATGTGTGCAGGGTTGTGGAGTAAATGTCTGGGGTCATGAAAATGTTACCTCATCCCCATTCCCCCTTTCCCATTCTCGATAGCAATTTGAAGTGTAGTCTTGTTTGCCATATATTTTAAGCCGGGCACTCACTCCCATGATGCGTACGTAATGGATCATTTTTAATGACGATTCGATGACTGCCATCAGCAGACGGCATCCCTGTTGTTTAGCGTTCACCGGAAGCAGAGTTAGATTCGTTGTATGAAGTGAGTGCCCAACTTTTAAGCCGGTTTTACACTAAGCAAATGTATTTGCGGAAATCGAAAACGTCAGTTCATTGCCATTCACATTTCTATCGGAGTTTTCGCTTCAGCATACCAGTAGTTTGAACTGTTTCTGCTTTTTGCGAAGCGAAAAAATGCGCAACCAATCACAGCTCAGGAAGCAAACTTGCCTAGTAAACCCTTCTTAAGGCTCTGATTAAACTCATCTTGAATATTCAAGATTGCCAGGTTCGAAAGAAATTCCTTTATGAATGTTTAGTTTTTCTTGAAATATTAGTATCATTATAGCCAGCGTGTATTATGATTTCTTTCCTTTTTTAACTTAGTCTGGTCACTTTCAAATAAACAAAAAGTTATTAGTTTTTTTTTAGTTGTAAAAAAGAAAGGATTTTTTGATATACAGGCTGATGGTCAAGCAACTGAAAGCGAAGACTCTCCTGGTGTTTTGGACCCTACCACCGAGAACAGCAACCCTGCCAGTGGTAAACAATTTTTCTTCCATTCATCCAAAGAAAAACCATAAAGCTTGCTAAACTAATATCTGACATATTTTTTTTTATATCCAATACTAGGTTTATTAAAGAATCAGGGTGTCACAGTATAAAGTAGAATATTCATTGTCTTTACACATTGGGTCTTTTAAAATTTTTCTAGACTGTCTTAATTGTAAAAAAAAATTTTCTACATATAGACAAATGTATATATTGTATAAAGCTAACACAAAGATACTGCATAACACATACTTCTTGGTCCAAGATACATTTTTATTGATGCTAAATGCAACAATCTTATGTTTTTGATGTGTTTTAAATCTTCCTTTGAATAACTTTTGCATAATTGTTGTTGAACATTTTTCTGAATAGTTGAGAAATTTTAAGCCATTGTCTTTCCAAATGCTTTAAACTTGTTATACATATATTGACAGCCAAATTTAATGTTGATGTTTATTTGTGTAAGAATTTAAAGTTAACATAAACATTTTCCTGAAATTTGTATGAAGGCTCTATCATAGTTCAGAATCAAAATTGGTAATAACCAAAACAGGCAAGGAGCCTTATATAGAGAACTTAACAAGTTACCTATAATTTCTCATAGTAGGCTGCATATAGATTTCTGAAGCATCTTTTTATAATTGAAGGAGTAAATTTAGTACTTCACATAAAAAATTAAAAAATCTCTACCTTTATTCAAGCCACTTCCAATTTCTGTAATTTTACTAAACTAGTACTGAAAAATAAAAACAGTAAATATTTCAATTTGGCATTTACTCTCTAACTTATGGAAGTCACTAGTGAAATGTTTTGCTGACATGTCTCATAGTTCCCAGAATTGAAATTTGACATGCTTCTATAATTGAATTGTATTTAAAATTCTTTGTGTTCCATTTGTTGAACAAATTTCACCTTTAATGCCATTTTAACGCTGAATCCATTTAGTTTATCAATATCATATTTATTTTAAATGTGTTTTAAATTGTGTGGTTATTTGTTCTTTTGATTTGTTAGTAATTAGATGATTTAAATATTTAGGTATGTTAAACTTTAATTAACTCAACTTATTTTTTGAAAGTTATACAAAGATTGTTATGTAATTTTTGTAGTCATTGCTAATAATACAAGTAACAAACATTCAGTATAAGATAAAGTTCCTGCAAGGCATGTGTTAAATTACCGCTACTCTAGAGAGTAGCCCATGTTGATGCTTGTTTAGTTGGAACAGATTTTGAAGAGATATTTTGAGTTGTGTGATGCCCTCAAATCCAAACTCTGGT
The DNA here is from genome assembly GCF_011630105.1 of Anneissia japonica. Lineage (NCBI taxonomy): Eukaryota > Metazoa > Echinodermata > Crinoidea > Comatulida > Comatulidae > Anneissia > Anneissia japonica. Next base: position 2,782,079 of record NW_022755542.1, read on the forward strand.
ACAGTACATAAAATATTTTGTGAAAGTCTATTAAATATTTTTCCTGTTGAGAAAAACCTAACGTGTGGCGTGTTATTTATCTGATAGATAGCCAGTGTCATGGCTGTGTAACTGTTTAACATGCATGCCTCGTATTTCATATAACAATATAAGTAGTAACAGAGTTTGGAATTGTGTATCACTCATTGAAGGATATATAGCATGTTATTTTCATCTATTTCGTTTTTCTTTACTAAAACCATTTATCTCTACTTTTTATTATGGTACACATTCCTCTTTTAAATTAAGAACCTCTATCATATGATTTTAAAGATAATCTTATTTATAAATTGGCCTACAGATAGTTCATCTCTTTTCTATCATATTATTTAATAACTCATTTATTCAACTAATATTTAATAGTACTAATAATAACACCTATAGAGTAGTATCTATTTTAACACTTTGACAATGCGACACTTTAACCATGTATATAATATACGTACGGTAGAACCCCCTCTATTTAGACATCCCTATTAAGGGGACAATTTTTCAGGCACTAAAAGAGGGAAAGCTTATCTTTTAACACTACGGCCAACCCCCTATTCAGGAGACACTCCTATTAAGGGGACACCCTTTTTGGTCCCAAAGGTATCCCCTTAATAGGAGTTCTACTGTACTATTAAATAAGACAACACATAAACTGTGATTTGCAAAAAGTCCATTACTATTAACATTTTAAATACAATTTTTAGTGTGACCTATAACTAACAGCATTGTCTATAATATGTTGGCTGCCGCTTGCGGTCCTGCATTTCCTTGCACAAGTTTCTTGTACATTTCGCAGTTAAGTGAAGGAATATGAAAATGGGAAACAAATTTGTGTGTTTTACCCAAGCTGCAGAGCAACCAATTGAATCTGCACTGGAAGAATACATTCTCACTAAACTGTAAAGACAATTCTGAACAGCATGGCATTCTGATTTGCTATTCATATGTAATAAAACAAAAATAATAATTGTATATTTTTGCGTTAAAAGAAATTGAATTAGGACTTTTCTAGAATTACATGTGCAATACAACAACTTAAATGTTTCAAATAAAAATAAGTCATGCATTTGCAGTTTTTTAGTCTAGTAAAAACTACTGCATATTTATGTGCAAGTGTGGGCAGCAATACAATTTAGCCAAGGTAAAGTTGCAATTCATCTTGGTCAGATAATTCCAAAGCAAATACAGCTTTACGACAACACTTTTGGCAGTGCACGTAGCAACATTAAAACCAGGCACACACTGTTTCGGCTTGACAACGCAGTCAAAGCAGATTGTCTTTAAGTGCATTCTGTTTAGAGTGCCATGAAATAAAATCTCGTCGGCTGACAACCCATGAACGCAGTGTGTGCCCGGCTAATTATATGGCAGCCAACATGTTAATCCGTAACACACATGTACAAAAATTACCGTTGAAGACATCCATGTGTTCTTCAACAGGGTCGAGTTCTAGTGACGAGGGCGTAGTTAACGGCAAATCCAGCAGTGGTGCTGGAGCTTCCCGTAAAGAGAATGTATGCCAAGTGTGTGAGAGAACCGGTGAACTGTTGCTATGTGAAGGAAGCTGCTGTGGTGCTTTCCATTTAGATTGCATTGGGCTCAGCGTCATGCCAACGGGTACTTTCAAATGCGACGAGTGTATATCAGGTAAGTATTGAAAACAGATTACTTATGATGTAGGCTGTGAAAGCAAAGCTAATTAGTCCCTTGCTATTTTGTACAATATCTCTGAGGTTTGGCACAATATCTCTGAGGCTTGGCACATTATCTCTGAGGTAGAGCACATATCTCCAAAGGAACATAGATAATATTAAAGCTGGTACAAGCTCGTCGCAGTATTGTCTGTCTACGGTTTTTTTAATGATTTCTGCCAGACAGTGTTTGATAAAATATCAGCAAGTTTCGGTCATTACCTTGCTTTTGATTGCTTTACAGTACAGTATATAATTTGCTATGCAAAAAACCTTTCATATAAGGGTACAGTACAAGGTACCAAGTATTGTGTCTCGCTTTCATTTGAACCTAATGATTCTAAACTTGTCATAAATAACATTGCTATAATATATTAATACATTATTTTATTCTCAATTAATGTTTTGTACAGAAATATTTTATATTGAATTGAATTTTATTAAATTAAAAAAAAAACTCAGACAGAACATGTGGCAATAAAGTATTGATCAATTAAAATAGGAATGTGAAAACCATCGAACAAAAACATCCATCAGATTTAAGGGCCTACCCAGGCAATTGTGGTCTTATTTATTGCAGTGTTAATTGAAGAAGAAATGTTTTCTCCTTATTTTTTATTAAAGGCTAAGAACATGATTATAACTAAATGTATACAAAGTAAATTCATTTAAATATTGAATTTGATTGTTCAGCTAAATTTCTTCGGAAATATTATGTTAAGTTGGATTAATTTTGTTTCATGTTTCAGGTGTTCATTCTTGCTTTATATGCAAGAAGGGTGACGATACAGTGAAGAGATGTAATGTGTCAGTTTGTGGCAAATTCTACCACGAGTCGTGCGTTAAAACATTCCCCCAGACGCGTTTTGATAACCGAGGATTCATCTGCCCGCTGCATACCTGCACAGCTTGTGCTGCCGAGAATCCAAAAAATCCTAAATCATCAAAAGGTATGTTATATTTTCAACCTTGTTTAAAACCATGAGGAAATATTAATAGGAACATCTGTTCCGATATTTTTTTTACCAAGATTTGTTGTTTTTAGAAATTTTAAATTTTAGAAAGTTCAAATTTTCAGCATCTCGGTGTGGTGAGGGTAAGCCTATGCTACAAAGTACAGGGCTAGGACTAGGTAGGCTTAAGCGTTGCCATGGGAGCAAAATTTTGTCACAAAATTAATGCTTTACAGAAGTTACCTTGTTCACTGCAAAGTATTCATATGAAGTAATTTCTGAATGAAAACATAACCTATAATGGCCAAGACGAGTGTTGTTATTCTTTTCATAAAGATAGCAAATGCTCCCCCAATGATCAAAAAGTGAGATTTACTGAACAAGCATGCACAGCTCAAATATTGTAACTCCGCCAAAAATGATTGATATTTCCTGCTTTAAACTTCGTTTTATGTCAGTTTATTAGTTTGAATTTTTATCTTAGCTGATGTAATATTTTATATTATTTCTAAAGACTTTTATATACATTTTAAAGTGTTTTTGTAGTTACAAACAATCGTCATTGCCACAAATTGGGTTCGTATAATCAAGAGTTCATAAATGGGAGGTTTGTAATTGGGATGTTACTGTACTATAATACACTACATAAGTCTGGCATAGTATTATTTTTATTATTATTCATTGCAGTATCATTTGTGAATATGATGAGATTTGTGTTTGTTTTCAGGGCGCCTGATGCGATGTGTTCGCTGTCCAACAGCCTATCACTATGGCGATGCATGTATTGCAGCTGGCAGTATGGTCTTGGCCTCAAATGCTATTGTTTGCAGTCGACATTTCCAACCAATCAAAACTCAGAAGCATCATTCACACGTTAGTGTCAGTTGGTGCTTCCTATGTTCTAAGGGTACGAGAATCTTTGTTGATCGTAACAGATATCTATAGTAATGTGTATATTGAGTGTTGTAGTAATAATTTTGATATTTGTCTAGCAAGGGTATCCACCAAACCTAAAGCCTATGGCGCTTGATGCATAGACATATCTCGTTCAGTAACTTCCTGCATTCCTAAGGGTCTCTTTTTCTCTTAGCTACACGAAGAACTGGTACCAGCTACTTTCGTCCACAAAAATGAAATGTAATTTTTTTTTTTTTGTAGGGGTAATGTGCGAACAGTTGGTGCGGCAATTGCAATTTGGTCCCCAAACCAGGCCAACTGCTGAGCATGCAGACTGCAGAAAAAGCTGCAAATGATGCGTTTTTGATAACTATCGTTGCATGTTCAAATGAAAATGTATATTATAAATGTAAATGGATTGAACTGCGTGATGGTCATGGTTTGTGTAAATAAGCCTCAACAACAACACATTGTTAAATTTATAAATTTTTGGGTTTTAACCACAGGCGGTAATCTACTTTGCTGTGAGAGCTGCCCTGCTGCATTCCACCCTGATTGTATTGGTTACACAAGCATTCCAGAAGGACGGTGGTTTTGTAGGGATTGTACCAACGGTAAACGTCCCCAGTATGATGATATTGTCTGGGTCAAAGTCGGAAACTATAGGTGGTGGCCTGGAAGGGTGTGCATTCCAAGGAATGTGCCTCACAATATCCAGGAGAAGCCACATCAAGTTGGAGAATTCCCGGTTCATTTCTTTGGTTCAAATGACTACTTCTGGACACATCAGGCTCGTGTATTTGCTTTTCAAGAGGGTGACAAAGGTAGTAGGGATAGTACAACTTCCAAGGGAATTGCTGCTGTCTTTAAACTTGGTAAGTATTTGAAGAACTTAACGCACAAGAAGATAAGCAATTTTTAAACCATGAGATGTAAAGCAAACTAAGACACAAGAGCACGGAAAGCATTATTTATTTATTATCTTTTATGTAAATATTTGTTAGATTTAATTTCTGTTGTATTAATGGCATGTTTTAAGTGTTGGTTGTAGAGAAAGGCGAAGAAGGAAAATTAAAATTAAAAGAAAAATTTAAATAAGTTAAATATGTTACTGAACTCATATGAAAAATGATACATTAAGTAACCTACCTATATCATTACTTAATATGTAATATAAGAATATATATATTAAATAATATAATATATGAATTAAAAGTGGGACAACCCCCATGAAAGAGAAAAAAGAAAAAAAATCTTGGTAGGTATTTGTGTATCATGTTTTGTAAAAATATATTTTTGATCGTGTTTTGGAAATTTTGTTATTGTAAATGATATTTGATTTTTAGTTCCTATGCATGTAATGCAATAGGAACTATTGTAATCACTCTGTCACATTTCTTTTGTTTTTTATTGTGTGTAGTATGTGTGTGCGTATGTGTGTAGACATTTATGCAAATGCGCATGCGTCAAAGAAAAGTTTTCCGACATTTTGTTTTACATCGCGATGCGGATTTTCTGCAGAGTTCAGTCAGTGCTCACGCTAACCGATCGGCAAGTCGGCATGCGTGAACCTATTTTGGTTTTACGGCAAAAAAAATCAACTGCTGTGGCATAGGTATTTTGAAGAAGGCCTAAAATAAAACAAAAAGGTTTTAATACTTGCTGAAATACATCGTTTTTTCATTTAGATCTCCATTTTTCACTAACTCCATGCGACGTTTATTTCTGTTGTATGAGTAGTCCATAGAGCTATTAAACAACTAGAGTGTTGACAAGATGGCGCAGGATTGCAGAGTTGTGTATGTGTACCATCCAAGATGGCCGTCGTAGTAAAGCGCCACCTTCAGGCTTAGTATACATATTATTACATATTAATAAGCCGTCTGACTGACTATCATTTCATTAATGATAATGAGTAATGGTAATAACAAATTATTAAACTATTGTAGTCAAAACGAGGCCAAGTGGAGCATCTTATTCAAAAATAAAGTACCAAGGAATGAAAATTAAAATCGTGTACATTACAGATTTACGGAACTCTGTCTATTATACACATCTAGATGTGTATAAGAGACAGGATCATGATCGTGTATTTGCTTTTCAAGAGGGTGACAAAGGTAGTAGGGATAGTACAACTTCCAAGGGAATTGCTGCTGTCTTTAAACTTGGTAAGTATTTGAAGAACTTAACGCACAAGAAGATAAGCAATTTTTAAACCATGAGATGTAAAGCAAACTAAGACACAAGAGCACGGAAAGCATTATTTATTTATTATCTTTTATGTAAATATTTGTTAGATTTAATTTCTGTTGTATTAATGGCATGTTTTAAGTGTTGGTTGTAGAGAAAGGCGAAGAAGGAAAATTAAAATTAAAAGAAAAATTTAAGTAAGTTAAATATGTTACTGAACTCATATGAAAAATGATACATTAAGTAACCTACCTATATCATTACTTAATATGTAATATATGAATATATATATTAAATAATATAATATATGAATTAAAAGTGGGACGACCCCCATGAAAGAGAAAAAAGAAAAAAAATCTTGGTAGGTATTTGTGTATCATGTTTTGAAAAATATATTTTTGATCGTGTTTTGGAAATTTTGTTATTGTAAATGATATTTGATTTTTTATGACTGTATTACAAATTATACTTAGGGGCAAATGCCACTGAACATTTAACCTACCAACTAATGTTTTTTTTTCCCCAAAGAAACCACATAGTGTACCAAAAGTTTAATAATTTTATTTAATATATTTTCTAATATTTCCTTCTGTTGCAGCATTGACCGAGGCAACAGCACATTTTAAGGATTGGAAGGCAATGAAAGAAAAACGTGTAGCAAAAGACAAACAAGAAAATGACAAGAAACCAGCCCCATTTAAATACATTAAGGTAGTTTTCCATCCATGACCATATTTCACAATTTCATTATTTCTTCCTTGTTCATTCAGGTTATATACTACCTCATTGTTAATAAGATCAGCCAGTTAAGCTATACGACTAATTTTGAAATAGTGGTCCTGTATGTAGAATTAAGTCCATTTTAATAAGCCAAAACCTGACTGTTGAAAATTCTCACTATGTTTGGGCAACAATTTATTTATTTTTTAAGTGGTTAAAAGATTGAGTTTATTAAAATGTAAATTAAGGATAATAGCTCTTGATTACTTTAGCAGGCAAAATAAAATTAAAGATAATCTTTATTTTTTTAATTTAAAAAAAAAAAAAAACTTTTGAAGTGGTTGTCAGCCTTTGAATTTAATCATTTATTATTGTTATTGTCATATGTATATAATAATAATAATTATTGTTGATATTTTTATTATTATTACTTTCTTAGGTTAATAAACCAGTAGGTAAAGTGCAAATGCCTACGTTTGATATATCCCAATGTCAGCCGTGTGAATGTAGTCCAAATATGGAGAACCCATGCGGTGAAGGCAGCGATTGCTTGAACCGTATGCTACAGATAGAGTGTCACCCGCAAGTGTGCCCGACAGGTGAAAAATGCCAAAATCAGCGCTTTCAAAAAAGACAGTATCCAGATTCCATTCCGTTTAAAACCGGGCCAAGGGGCTGGGGACTAATGACAAAGGTTGACATTAAGAAGGTAAGGAAATATGTTTAGATATGATTACAAGGAATATAGATACATGGTATGAGTGGAGAGTTGGTAAAATGATAACAAAAAATAGTTTTTAATTCAAAAAATTAAACAACAAATTAACAAGACTGTCTTATTGTGCGGATTAATGTTAGTATATTTTAGTAATTATAATATTAGAAAATAACCTTGTTGGTTTACAAGCCAATTTTAACATCAAACTTTAATAACATTATACAACCCATCCATCATTGATTTTGTGATCTTTTGTCATTACATTCTTTCATGATGTTGTTTGCCTCTACAAATAACCAACTTACATCTACGAGTGATCAGGGCTGAGTTGACCACGCATGTGTTCAAATCTCATTAGCAAATAGGTTTACTGAACTTCAAGAGGCCTGTAGCATCGTTTTGCTATGGAAACCTGTGTTATTGTTCAGTGTACACATTTTGTCTAATATGTCCACATTTCATTTTTAGGGTGACTTTGTTAATGAATATGTTGGAGAGCTTGTAGATGATGAAGAGTGCCATCGAAGAATTAAGAAAGACCATGAGGAGAACAACACCAACTTCTACTTCCTTACGCTGGATAAGGATCGTATCATTGATGCCGGACCAAAGGGTAACATGTCAAGATTTATGAACCACTGTTGCTGGCCTAATTGTGAAACTCAGAAGTGGACAGTCAACGGTGATATAAGAGTTGGCCTGTTTGCTACTAAAGACATTAAAGCAGGTAAATAATAAAATTTTAAATATTCATAAACTCTCAAACACATAGTCTACATTTTGTGTAACATTTGCATTTATAGTAAAAAATGAATGGAATTTTATTGAATTGTGCTTGTTTCGGGCAAAATTAAAGCTAGTCAGATGACTGTTCATTTATTCATTCATAAGTCATTTATTTACTTCCATAGCAGAGTACAGACACAAATATGTATAAGATGTGATTTAAAAGAATTAACATATATTTGCTATGGAAGAAAGCATGATCCCAAGAAGATGAAGATCTTGTGATGGACATGCCTTAAAGGAAATAAAATTTATTACAAACATGTTAATCTCGTTACTTGTCTTCCTAGCCATTTTCTTTCATAGAAAAAACATGGCCGTCATTGACTGATTTGCATCAGTTGACATAACATTGCCAAGCATTAACATAAGAAAGATCTTACTTTAAAGAAGTGCTCCTCAATTATTCATATATTTATTTTATTTTATTTCATTTTTTATTTTGTTAAAAAAGCTCATCATATGGGCAGGGTTGCTCATCTCCTTGTCAGGTCACACTATACCTAATGTACAGTGTATACCTGATGATTACCCAACCACCTCTGAATACGAGTAGAGAGGATATCTTGTAACCATTATTCTATGCAAACTCTGGGGTTGTTATGGGATGCCTGTATGGTACCATTGAATAACTTGCAATGGCATTATTGAATTCACCTTGTAAAGTGACAATGTTGTTAGTATTGACTTACGACGTCATCGATTGATGACGTCTTGCACCCTTAGTTTTGGTGTCGACAGATGATCTTCAGATATTTCATTGTAAATATTGGAAAGTTTGCATGATCCTTTTTCTCTATTCATGTGGTTTGTGTTGCTTCTGATGTGGATCACTTCTCTCATCGCTTGTTGCTAACTTCCCAGTTTGGTATTGGTTCAACAAAAATGCAAAATATTTCTCCTTAATGATCACATTGGAACCAGATCAATTTGTTTGTCAATCGTCCTTATTTAATACCTTTCCCTAGCAGGTGGTGCATAGATTCTGGACCGATTAGCCACACCCACTTCAGTCCACCATGAAAAAATATATATATATATGATGCTATGTCACTTGCCCGAGAATGACACTGTCTTTGGCCTAAAAAATTGTTCTATATATTTTTCCCCTGACAGATGTTACTGCAACTTCCCTGGAAGTATTTTTTGCCATAATGCTTGAAAAACTAGTCTAAAATTGCACATCAGTAATTCCATAGTAATGATGATTGTGTTCCCTTAGGTTCTGAACTGAATTTCAACTATAATCTAGACTGTCTGGGTAATGAGAAAAAGAAGTGTGAATGCGGGGCAGATAACTGCAGTGGCTTTATAGGCGTACGTGCTAAGGTAAGGCAGTTTGTTACCCCCATAGCATCTGCAATAGAACTGAGAGTGTGAGGATAGTACCTGTTACAGCACACCTAAATAGATCCTTGTCATTTGATTGGTGGGTTTTGTATCACGTTCCACTGTACATTTGTTTATAAAACAAATAAAGAATGTTTTCATTCGTTGAAAGGTTGAATGTTCCATTCCACTCAGCTCTAAACTCGTGAAAATATTCTTCCTATTGCACTCATAAACATTCAATATTTGTATTACTAAAGATTATGGGATATTATGATCAGTTATATTTTACATTTTTTCTGTATTTAAGGTACATGCTAAGAAAAAAATTGAGCCAATAGTTGCAATAATAATAATTCTAATTACATCAGTTATAATGAAATGTAGTTAGATTAATATAACGCTTTATACCTGAACGATCTCAAAGCACTTGAGGTGTAGACTAGGTTTTAGAGTAATTTGCTTCTTCCCTAAGGGTCTCCTAATGTCTGAGCTACCCGGTAAACCGGTACCTGCTACTCTTGCCTGTCCACATTCCAGAGGCTAAATGGACCAGTACACTTTGGTAACCCCCTACTAGTCTCAAAAGATGAAATGGGTTCTTCAAGGTGTACATGAACCAAATTGACATGTCGACAAGGATGCGAAGCCCCGCCCACACGTAAACCTTAGACAATGTCGGCTAGACTTACCGAGTTGGCGAAGATTTTCTTTGCTATCAACCTTCTTTAAGAAATAGAATTCAGGGTAGGCGGTATGCAAATGAATCATATATTCATAGTTTTATCTATTTCATGGAACATGGCGGGGAAATTGTTGTAAAAGCCTCTGTATTTCGCTCCCAAAGGAAGAGGGAAAAGC
>NW_022755542.1:2792258-2804632 GCF_011630105.1 Anneissia japonica
ATTCAGTCAACCTTGTTGTCGGCAAAGGCCAAGTCACTGATGCGCACTGCTCGTGTAAATCTTGGTGTCTATAACCAAGCATAGATATCTAGGCCTAGGCTCACGTATGTTTTGCATTTAAATCAGCTGTCTAACTCAGGAAATTTAAATGCCCGAGAAAAAGTTTTGATCACATGACTAAATGACGCTCGCTGATTAGTCGGTTTATCTGTCAATCAAATCTCATCGAAATGTTAATTGCGTACAGTTTATAGTCCTTATCCAGGAAGACTATTATGGTGCTCCTGCTTTAAAGGCTCAGCCATCCAACTTGCCTGTTTAATGATGAATTGTGAAAATGCTTCACGCATCGAGGGGGCTTTATCATTCCACCACAGAAACACACACACAGAACTCAAATATAATATTTAATCATTCAGAAGGTTTTATTCATTAGGCTAGGCCAGGAATATGTGCATGTCCCACTAACACTGTACATTACGGCTGTCATTTTATGGAACCTTAGGCGAGACTTTTTTATACCTTGTTTCGTGACCTTAGTTTTTTAAAGATCGTCGGAAGAGGAGGGCGTAAAAAAAGTAAAATGAAATTTTTTCTTATATAATAAATGGTTTTGCCAAAAACATCAGACGGAGGAGAAAATAAAAATAAAATTTTAATAGTGAATGTAAACAGTGTAGTAATGGGATGATTAAATGCTTTAAATTGATATAAATAGGAAGAAATATACATATCTTATTTTTGAAGATTTCAAGGCAGCGGAGGGTTTAATAAAAGTAAGACTTCATTTCTTTCTGAAATTTCCATTTCCAGGTGTGGTAATTGGCCAAAAATAAAATTGTATTTTTATTCCAAATCATAATTGGCAGGTGGCGGGTTCGCTAGACAAGGTATAAACAAAAGGCTCAGCTTAGCAACAAAATCCAAAGTGTGGGCCTTAGCTGAATTGTGTATCTTGGTATTCTATTTTTAAAATAAATATATTTTTCAACCATAGACTGCAGCTGCTGAAGCAACAGAAGAGAAATCAAAGAAAGCAAAAGATAAAAAGAAGAAAAAGAAACGGAAGCTGGAGATGAAAGTTAAACATGAAGACTTCTGCTTCCGATGTGGGGAAGGAGGTGAACTGATCATGTGCGACAGGAAAACTTGTCCCAAAGCGTACCATTTGAGTTGTTTAAAACTGGAGAAAAAACCATATGGTAGGTGAAGTATATAAAAGCTTTACTTAGTACTAACGGTAAATTCAATTTTCTCTTGAAGGCAGCACTTTTAAATGTTAAACTCGGTCACACATTGCATGAGCCGACAAGTGTGACCATTGCCTGACAAATCCATGTTCGCTTTCAGTGGGAGCCTGTCACTATGACGCTAACTGTTGATTTTCGGTGGCAATCTCAGCAGATCATCAATAATAATAATCATTTGTTGCATGCTGCATGGAGTTATGTTGTGCAACAACCGTCAGTACCATGTGTGTCTGGCTTATCAAGCCAGTGGGTAAAATCCTTGGTATATTTTCATTTTGTCAGTATAAATATGACAAGTTTTAATCAAGTAGAGTACAAAAAAGTTGGAAGTCTTATTCCAGAGCAGTATTTTCTTTTCTGGTAAAGCATCATGGTGAGATTTCACTCCTGGTCAGCCCCACCATGGCATAAAAGAAGCCTTGCATGTGGTCATATTAAACTACACCAACCAGCATGAAGATTTGTCAAAAAATTTGTCAACTAACACTTTTTCTCTATCTCACCACCAGGTAAATGGGATTGTCCATGGCATCACTGTGATGATTGTGGAAAAGTCGCCAAGTTGCTGTGTGTAATTTGTCCCAATTCCTATTGTGATACCCACAAAGTAGATAAAAGCAAAGTGATTGAGGGACTAACTGTTTGCATTGAACATTCTGATGAAGATTTTAATCATGAAATGACCAGAAGACAGCAAGAGGATTCGATAGACGATAAGAAATTAATTGAAGAAAGCATTCCACAATCCAAAATGGAAGAAAAGAAAGAAGAGGAGGTAAAGAATGAAGAACTGAAACCTGCAGATGTTAAAGAAACACCAGAGGTTATCAATGGAGGGGGGAAAACAGATAAAAAGCAGAACGAGAGTGAAAAGCCATCTGGAAAAAAACAAAAACAGAAGAAAGAGAAAGAAGCACCACCGGTGAAAGAAACAAAAACTGTCGCTAAACCTCAGAAAGGAAAACGCAGTAAGAAGCAACAGGAAAAATTCAAAGAAGAAAAGTTACAAAATCTTTTACAAAATACGGGTAGAAAGTCTTCAAAGGCTAAAAAAAGTGAACCATCACACGATGTGCCATCTCCTCCGGAAAAAAAGCGGAGAAAATCAGGAAATTCCAATGAACCTTGTACCGGAAACGGTGTCCATAATTCTACGTCAGATGACGACGATGAATTAGGAGCATTAGTTATTGACGAGGAGCCCGCACCAGAGAGTAAGAAGAGGCGAAAGAAATCCAAATAGTAGGAGAAAAATATGTTTATTTCTGAGAACTACCTGCTGCAGAAATAGGTCTGTGTATCATTCCCTTTTAAGTGTTTTTATATTTTATGATTGATAGATATTTTGTAGTTAATACTGTAATAAGAATTATTAAATTTCCGGGTTGATAATCAAAATTGTAAATGAAATTTTGAGCTATTGTGACAAATTTGTAGAGGAATATTGTTAATGATAGAAAGAACCACTTTAGTTGATTTATGTGTATTTTTTTTTTTTTTCTCGTGTGTGTGTGTGTCTTGCGTTATGCATTATTATTAGGTATGCCTAATCAGATTCGCTATACCCGTGTGTTTTGTTCATCTCTGTACCAAGGATTCATTAGAAAAAGTTAGCCCTCTTCTCTTGTTAAAAAAGCTTTTGTTTTGATAGTGTTGGGGTCAGTCCCAGAATTGCAATTGTTAAATCCAAAATCAACTGGAATCTATATTTTTGAATTGGTGGAATTGATAATTCAGTATTGTAATTATTTTGTAAGACAGAATATATGTGGGATATCACAATGCACTTTTTGTACACATCCAGTACACTGGCTTCATGCATTCATATTGCAGTGTGTATCAACCATTTTGGTGTAGGCAAAAGTAAATAAGCAATACTTTTAAGGCTACAGTTTATTTGAAGTTCAAAGGTCAAAGTGTACATGATAAATCTTGTCTTCACAAGAAGCAATGAATAATGTGTTGCCTGGCTTTATATGGTAAATTTAAATACTTAAGAATTGATAAATTTAAGGTTGGAATTTGAAATTTTGAGTTGACCCCAACCCTGTATTTGATCAGGGTGAGAGCTTTCAAAGGAGGCTATGATTTATTACATGATTATAGGATTACAAAGGGGTGAATCTTCTTCATCCCTACGTCTGTATTGGGAGTTTGATATTATTAGTACTGTATGATTCTTTTTTAAAGACAAATCTAGAAATGTTAACCCTGTTTGATTAAAAAAATTATGTACAGCCCTTTAGATGTTTGTATGTGAAATACAACTTTTGGTAGCTAACCGATAAAATAGGGAGATTTCCTGTCTTGTATTCTTGGTGGATAATGTTATACAAAGGCTTTAAGACCACACTTGCACACTTGGTTATCCTGTATTATTGGTGTCTACTTTTCTCTTTGTGTTAACATAATTTTGTGGTAGTTTGTGTATAAAAATTGTACAATTCTATTATTTTCTTTTTTAGCATTATTTGATCTAACTTTGTAAAAGTTATTTTTAAATAATTTTATGGAGGATAATTTTGAAAATTATTAGACAAGGATCCTTCCGAAATTAACCTTTGTCATTTGTCAAAAGAAATAGTTTACTTGCTACAAAGTCGAGAGTTCTTTCAGTTTAGGTGACTGTGTAGAGGGACTGAACTAGTGTACCTAATTATGTAAACATAATTGTAACTGCTTTCTCAGCCAGGTGGATTTATTTTTAAATGTTGTGTAGAAAAATTTGTATTTGAATAAATGAGCTGTCACAAAAAAAAAATGTTTTAAAATACTTTTGTGTGCAAGGCCTTGGAATATTTCTAGAGAGGAACGTAGCAGTTATTCAACCATGCCATGTGTTTACTAAACTATGGCGTTGTTCATCACCAGCGTTGAGCCTGCGAGGACACCAGTGGAAGCTGTTGGAGTCACATTTTTTGGGCGTAGGGGTTACATAACCTTAAATAATCTTTATAGTGCATTATCTTTTGCAAGAGATTAAATTAAATTGTGTGTGTTTACAAGAATTGAGATCACACTGAGAAAAAGCAGGGGATTGTTGTCAACTGTACTGCTGTCGAGTCCCATCAAAAAGTAAATGAATCAATACAAGAATGGTACTTGTCTTGTTTTATTCCACAAGCTTAAACCATGGACCTATTAATAATAGGTCCATGCTTAAACCACCATAACTTCTTCATGAGAAGTATGAATTTCCTATACTGTATGTTAGCATTATAAAATGTACACCTATATAGATAAATACCATTCAGATCATTATTGTCTGGTAACATTTTCAGTTTTTTTCCAGAGCCTTGTAGAGCCACAAGAAAAGACAAAGAAGATTGCATTTATGATTCTTTCTCTGGATCCATTCGCATGACTATGATCGATGATGTCCAGGCACAAGGCCGATATTTTGAATGGTTCAAGTAACAACAGTGTAAACTGCAGACCACAGCCAAGCTAAATTGGTATGTGCACTGAACTGTCTAGATCCATTGGTCCCTGGTTCAAGATCATTGCTGCGCTCCTTGTGTTGTAGGTGAACAGATGGAATGCATATATATAATACACGGTATAGCGCACCGTCTTTCCGTTTTCCAATCCGAGTAAGTCGTTGATTGTGTGTGCATTATGGCCCATGTGAACATCCAATGCAAGGGGTTTGAATTCACCACCAGAGGGATCCTACTGGAAATAAGTCTTCAGGTTTTTGTCAACCATCATTTTGGCTTTTCACAACAAATAAAAACAGTGTACCATGCTGATGAGAAATGAATGTTTAATTCTGAGAGTTTAACCACATTTATTATATTTGTATACAGTACAATTGCTTTCAAAATAATCGTTTTTGAATAATATAAGCAACAGTTCCAAAGAAAAGAGCAACTGCAAGAAACATGAATAGTTTGTCAGTGAGTTCCCTTCTGCCATACTTTGTCAAGAAATTACCACTTGTGCGAATTCCACGGTGTAATTTTTCAAATTCTTCATGCGCTTTTGATATGCCTTTGGATGACTTGTCTGTAATATAAAAATACAAAGACTTACATATATCTCACTTCATTCCATTTCTTATTTTTATTCTATATTGAATACATTCAATGTGCACTGATCTCCAATGATGTCCAGATATGAAACTTAAATAATGTACAGTCTAATAATTTTTAATAAAACATTATTTTCTAATGCACAAAACTTCTTTACTGTTGCTATTTTCAAGACGACAAACATCTTTAATGTAAACAAAATTAATAACTCACCTAAAACTTTATTTGTGTTTTCACTCTGTTCTACACTTTGCTGCATCATTTTGTTTAAAGACATCAGGTTTTCTGTTATAGTAGATGCTGTTTTTGCTCGACTTTCTTTATTTTTCCTAAAAGCAGGAAAGACATAATCCATTACATATTATAGGAAGGTAAGGGGGAGCTAGCTCGCAAAAAAAAGTGATTTTAGGGGATTTCTAACTACTTGAGCATGATTTTTGGGGGAATTGGGGGTTGCGAGTATTTTCTTTTTTGTGGGGGGAATATGCCTCTCCCGTACACCCTCTACATACGCCACTGTCGGAATGATGACCCCTGAAAGTCGCTGGTTCAATTCCCACAATGGTCAATATTTTCTTGGCACTGGACTTAATTTTGGTGATTTAGTATACTCATACATAATCAATTATTGTAACAATCACATATTAAAAAAATACCTTTTTTTGAGTTCTGGATCTAAACCACCTAAAAGAAGTTCCTCCTTTTCATTTTGATCAATTCTCAGTTTACACGCCAGTCTGGCTTTCTTTATCTCAGTTTGAGTGCTAAGAGAAATGTACAGTAGTAAAATAATTAACAATTAAAATACATATATACATATCAAATTTGTATATATCCAGTATATTTATCCTAAATTCAAACAAAAATTTAGATTATTCAATAGTTCATCTAGGGATTTAATTGAATAACAAAGCTATTGCTACAAATGTTAAACAGTGCATGACAAGAAAAATATCTTTCCTAATTATACCAACATCATTGACAAGCAATCAAGAAAGTGAGAAGAAAATGTTATAGCACAATCATAGCATTCTACCAGGTGTAACCATCCAGTGGCAGATCCAAGAATTTGAAATAGAGAGGGCCCAGGGAGTTCAACCACGGTAGAACTGAGGCTGAGGTAGGAAAATTTATGATTATGGCACCTCTAGATGGCCGGATATACCATTTTCAAACTAAAATTTAAGCATAATTTTTTTTTTCTCCATTTTTAATATTATTTTTGCAAATAGAGTGGGGGGGGGGGCATGGACTGGCTGGATCACTTCTTCACTTAATCACTGCCAACGAAACTTTTGAGACATAGATACCAGTGGCGGGTTCAGGGAGGGGGATTTGGAGCCCCATTATAAAAAATAAAGAAGAAACAAGGGAAATTGTAATTAAATTTAGGTCTGAGATTGCCATTTCCGGAATTATAGAAGTGCCTAAATCATAAATTTTCTTACCTCAGCCCCAGCCATGGTGGGATGAGGTGGACTTGACCCTCCACCATTCAAAGTCCCTTCCTGGGCCCCCTCTATTTCGAATTATGGATTTGCTACTAGATACAGTATTCACCTTATTAATTGTTTTCTATACTTGTCTACAGTATTCTGACACTGAATCTTCTGGTTTTCATTGTCTTGTTCCTTCACCAATATATCAAGATCCTAAAAATATTTTTTAAAAACATAAGATTGAGTCATGAGGAAATTGATTTTAAAAAGTTGATAAAAGGAAACATTAAGAAATGCTTAAAATAAATGAAAAGGGAGGGGACAGAGCCCAAACAGATTAAAAGAAAGACGATAGAAGAAAAAAAGAAAGAGGACACAAAACATAACAGACAAGGAGAGAAGACAAATAAATAAAGAATTACATAGAACTGTAAAGCATGACTAATTGTTAAGAATATAAAAATTGAAAATCAAAAAAAAAAAAAGATGAAATAACCGCAAGTTTTAAGAGGCTGTCTCGAAAAAACTTGAACAGTTTAGGCTTACCGGTATTGCACAATTTATATAGACACTGTAAACGTTCAATGTAATCAGATGAGAGGAACCCACGTATATAAATATATCTTATATTTTTTTCTCTTCTTTATGTATCTTTAAATATACAGTAGTAAATAATTGAAAATAGCATTTTTAAATCTTTCTTTTGTATATTCCGATGTTGATGTGCGGTGAATTTTTTTATGCTTTACTTGTTTTGATCGTGGACTCCAATGGAAAGGCTAGCATTGTTTCAACCAATCGATTAGTAGTATTTACATTGATTGGGTTTCATTCTTGAAAATTTTGAAAAAACATCTCATCTGTATTTTTACAAGATTTGAAGTACAGTATTAGTTTTCCCTTTTCCTTTATGTATTAAGTTTCAGTGCAGAAATCATGTGTTATTCACTACTGTATGTACAAGCCGTAAACCATGGTTACCATCGTTACCATTTAAATATTTGATAGTATTCTGATTGTGTACTGTATTTGAAAAGCTTTGCTATGTGTAGTATTATGTTGAGCTGAGCACTTATCATAGGTACCTCAACCCTGGCTTTTATTATCTTTAATTCTTCCTTTATCCTCATGTGAACATCCTCAAGTGCTTCAACACTTTTGACATTTTGACGAATATCCTATAAAGAAAAAAAAAAACTATAATTATAATACACAGTAAAAAGTATGTGTATATCGATTATCCAGGCCACTAATTAATAGGCCTTTTTCACAAATCGGTAGACATCTTGAAGTGATGACAAACATTGCGAATCAGTGGTGCGTAACCAACGGAAATAAGATAAGCTTTTGGGCTGATTTTCTGACATCATGTTATTTAAAAAATCATAACTCCATAACGGGACGTCGTATCCAGGAAAATGTTCTTAAAAGACCAAGATTTTTTAAATAACATGATGTCAGAAAATCCTATTTCTGTTGGTTACGCACAGCTGAATCACAATGTTTGTCATCACTTCAAGATGTCTACCGATTCGTGAAAAGGCCTATTTAATTCTGTTGCATACTTAATTTCTTACATTCATTCGTTGTCAGAACAATAGATTTGAGTCCTATTCGCATAAGCTAGGTAGGCCTAGGCTAGCCTACCTACTACTAGGCCTAGAGATGCCCCGGCCCTGGATGGGCCCTTGCCTGTGGTAGACTGGGGATCCACCACCTGGACCAGGGCCTAGAAAAGAAGGCCTAGCAAGTATGCCTAATAATTTTACCTGTATAAGAGCAGATATCTGCAGATCGTGTTTTGCTATTTCTTGAATTAGCATTCGTTCTTCGACACTATTGTTTGAAGTCGTCATATTTTAGCTCGATTCAGCGGCAACCAGCTGACGTACTCTCATGTTTGACCCGAGGATTGACCTGACTTACGTGTTACTAACTTTTTCACTATTGCATTTTTTCTATGCGTCAGATGTCCGATAGATTGCGTTTGTCGAGTTTCACATAAAGTAAATATTATACATACTCCAAGTATCGAAATGCACGCCATCGTGTCGGGATTCAATATTTCGACATTAATTATGTCATCATCAGGATGCTGGTTTTGGCATGGAATGCCTCATGTCTTTGTATTACAGTAAATATCGTATCTGGTTTCCTTGCCTGCAAATTTAAATTGTTTGTCTCCTACAGGATTATTAGTGATTGCAGAATCCCAGCTG
Source organism: Anneissia japonica (assembly GCF_011630105.1). Lineage (NCBI taxonomy): Eukaryota > Metazoa > Echinodermata > Crinoidea > Comatulida > Comatulidae > Anneissia > Anneissia japonica. Next base: position 2,801,201 of record NW_022755542.1, read on the forward strand.
TATGGCACCTCAGCTTACGGTGCACCAAGAACTGCTATCCTTCAATTCTCAAATTTATAATTATTATTTTACTGCTACTTTCTTCTACTATAATTATTTATCATGAAACCCGCAAAATAGATGAAGACACTTCCTATGCAAAATACGTAAAAAAATATGAACAGTACGGTGCTACAGATACCAATGATCCCAACTTGTACTTTGGAATTGTATTGGATGCAGGGAGTAGTGGCACGAGGGTGTTTGTATATTTTTGGCCACCTCACGATGGCAAACACAATAAATTACTACAGATACAGCAAATGAGAGATAAATATCGAAATCCAGTGGTAAAAAAAATCAAACCTGGTAAGTACTGAAATAAGACACCTTCTCTTATTCTGTAAACTTTGTCAATTTTGATGGTTTATCAACAACCTAAATTCTGTTACTATATGATGGAATTTTACTTCACAGGCTTTCATTTTAAAGATATTGGAAAGTTTTACCATGATGTATATGTGCGTGCATGCAAATGGCTATTTTATTAGCACATGTTTTTTTTTTACAAAGACCAGTCTAGTTAGTAGTGGGTAGCAGAAATGGAGACCTCAAGCCAAAATTTGAAGTTTACTTTACCATTTGTGGTAATCATTATGTTATTGGTGTTTTATTTTTTGTAATTGTTTTATTTGCTCTTATAAGTAATGAATGAAATAAATCTTTCCCATTTTTACAGGTTTATCAACTTTCAAAAATAATCCAGAAGATTCCAGTGAATACATAAAACCATTATTAGAGTTTGCTGCATCCCACATCCCCAAGAAAAAGCATGTAGAAACACAGCTATACATCCTAGCCACTGCAGGAATGAGGATGCTTCCTGAAAGGTGAATTCATTTTATTCTCCGCTGCACGAATTATAACATCCACAAAACGTTCATCTTACATCATCCCTGTTCTCCGAGACCTCCATTGGCTTCCCATTGAGTCCCGCATTAAGTTCAAAATCTTGCTACATACTGTACTTTTATTGGCCATAAATCTTTTTCCTTTGCCGCACACTTTGGAATTCACTCCCTGCACACATTAAAAACTGTTCTTCTGTTGCTTCATTTGATTATAAGTAATGAATGAAATAAATCTTTCCCATTTTTACAGGTTTATCAACTTTCAAAAATAATCCAGAAGATTCCAGTTAAAACATAAAACCATTATTAGAGTTTGCTGCATCCCACATCCCCAAGAAAAAGCATGTAGAAACACCGCTATACATCCTAGCCACTGCAGGAATGAGGATGCTTCCTGAAAGGAAATTATAACATTTTCTCCGCTGCTCACAAAACGTTGATCTTACATCATCCCTGTTCTCCGAGACCTCCATTGGCTTCCCATTGAGTCCCGCATTAAGTTCAAAATCTTGCTACATACTGTACTTTTATTGGCCATAAATCTTTTTCATTAAAAACTGTTCTTCTGTTGCTTCATTTGAAAAATTACTTAAACCCTTTTCCATCATTAATTTACACAGCGCCTTTGATAATGCACCTCGGTCGTTTGATTGACGCTTTATTAATTCTTATTATTTTATTATTATTATTCTCAATTACCAACATATGAAATGTCAGTCATTGTCATATTTACAGTAGGACTATTGACAGGGGGATGCTGGGAATAGGACCATGGGTTAAGTAGAGGTGCGAGGGGTTAAGGTTGGAAAATATGATGGTATGTGTAACGGTAAAGGTAACATGTTACTTGCAGCCTTTAACTCTGCTTAAATGCGCATAGGTATTGACTAACTCATTCAACAACTTTCTTCTCACCCAAGGGTCACATCATGTCCAATCAGCTGCCAAACGGCACACTTTCATTTGTCCACAATTACACCGGGGAACCCCCTACTCTTCTCAAAGAATGTACTGGGTTCTTTAAAGTGCACGCAAATGTGTACACTGGCCTTAAGGTTAAGAGTCCTATTCCAAGAAGAATTGTTTCACCACCAGAACCATAGGTGAGCGCCGTTGAAACCCTGCGGCGATATTATGAATGTAGGTCGGGGCGCATCTGCCTAAACCGCTCGGCCATTTGCTTTGGCACCTTTACCTTAATTATTAGTTGACTTTAATGTTTTTAATATTTGTGATTTTAGTCAGCAGAAAGCAATTCTTGATGACTTACAGCGTGATGTACCAAAGGACTTTGATTTCTTGTTCTCTGATACTCATTTTGAGGTGATCTCTGGCAAGCAAGAGGGCGTCTATGCTTGGATTGGTATCAACTATGTTCTGGGAAGGTTTGATCATGCCGATGATGGTAAGGGATTTAAAGACTTAATATACTGATAGATAGTATTAAAATAGAAAGTATATTGATAATATATCAAGACATTTTTATATACCATACCTGTACCATATTAAATGGGAGTACTTTTGATAAAAACAGATCATTATTTTTGAAGTAGGTGAGACTTTTCTAATAACTTGTTTAACAAATTTATTTTTTTAAAGATCATCAGAGAAGGGCAGAAAAAGATAAAAATAAAATGTTTTCGTATTTAGCAGAATGGTTATTTGCCAAAAGCATCTTCATTTCAAAGCGTTCATTTCAATCTCTGAAGCAACTGAATTTATTCGTGATTACATAGGCATATAATACTGAGAGTGTAAAATATTTATAAGTCTTTTGAATATTACAGACAACTAAATTATCTGTAACACTAATGATATTTTCACAGTACTTTAAATTGATCAAGTATATTTTCTAATGTAAAGACTCAAATAAGGAAACTTTGACTATTATTTTATTAAAATCACCTTTCCCTTTATCACACCTAAAATAATGAGTTTTATACATCAGAGAATAGTTAAAAATGTTGCACAATTCTCTAGAGAATACTGTAGAGCACTGTCATACATGTCTTTCCAAGTATTGAATCAATGTTTTATTGTACATATTTTGTGTTCTTGAATAAAATCCTCTACATAGAAAAGAAATAATATATATATATAGTCTTAAATTCATTTAAACTTGATTAATGAAGATAGTTTAAATATTTATATATTCATTTATTTTTTTTTATTTGTATATATTTATTTTGGTTTTTATTATTTATTTGTTTTTCTTATAAAATAAATGTATCTGGTTTCATTCATTTGCAAATAGTGCATTTTAAGCTCACCAAATTTGCCTTGTTTAAAATTATAGACGATCCCATTGTCGATGTTGAAATGCCTGCAGTTTAAACCTGATTAATGAAGATAGTTTAAATATTTATATATTCATTTATTTTTATTTATTTGTATATATTTATTTTGGTTTTTATTATTTATTTGTTTTTCTTATAAAATAAATGTGTCTGGTTTCATTCATTTTGCAAATAGTGCATTTTTAGCTCACCAAATTTGCCTTGTTTCAAATTATAGACGATCCCATTGTCGATGTTAAAATGCC
>NW_022755542.1:2805035-2816354 GCF_011630105.1 Anneissia japonica
CCACTGATATTGAATACATGAATGTAAATTTAACCATGGTAAAAGCAGATAATTTATCTTTATGTTACTTATTATTATTTGCTCATTGAGGTCATTGTGGCGATTCATAATTGAATTGCAGTTGAACTCATACTCTAAAAAACATATGATTGTGCTTGAAGTACTTTAGCCACCTTTGCTCGATTTTCATATTTACCATACTAACTTCTAAAGCCCTGTCTGCACTATCAAATTGTATTTGACAAAAACGTGGGACATGCCTAAATATGGTCATGATGACATCATATCATGACCATATATAGGCACATCATGACTATATATAGGCACATCATGACTATATATGGATACATTTTTTTGTCAAAGAAAATTTGATATAATACTGGACAGAAATTTATTAATGTTGTTGAGAATAAACAACTGTAATTTGATTAAAATTTTAAATTATGTGAAGAATGAAATCTAATGGGCTATCCATTTTTGGCTTGCTGTAATTATATTTTATAAGAATTATCATTTTACATGATTAATTAATTTACCTTTTTGCTGACTATTATTCAGTAGTAAGATGTAAGGTGATTTGAAGAAAAGGATTATTTGCAGCTCTTGCCTATCAATTAATTGTACTCAAACACCAGCTATATATTTTAATTAGAACATTAAAATTATTACTCAACACTGAGTGACACTGATTTTTTTTATATATATATGTTTGCCTTTGCATCTCAAAAATGAGATCTGAATTTTGTGCATTGTTTGGTGGTTTATATTGTATGGTACACCCACATTGATATTAGCATTCTACACTTTTATCAATCCTTTATGGCACTGTTGTTTATCTACAAAAGTTTAATTTATAAATGCCTTGTTCCTTTTTTTTATGATTGTAATGTGTATTTGGAAATATCTACCGAAAGGCTTTTGATGAGTAGCAGCATAGAAGTAGAATTTGAATAAACTCTAATACAATAAAATTAAATGAAATTAAAAATGTTGCATTACATAAATGAATACATTAAATCTAACAACACTCATTGACCAATATATATGGTCGCAATATGAATTATTCATTTATGCAAATTTACATGTTCTGACAATTATTAACCAAAACCTATTATTACTAAAATCAGAGTTTAATAGATTAGGTCTTGTTGATTTTCATTGTAGATTAAATGCATGACTTGTATTGAATGAACACCAATCAAAATTCTATGCTGAAATTCTGAATTTAATGGAAATTGTTTTTGAACTTTTATATTTTAGGAGGAAGAGGCAAAATCATTACTGGCGGAGTTCAGCCTGGGCTGCGATGCACATCATATGGAGCATAAGTACAGGGTCTATGTTACAACATTTCTTGGTTTTGGCGGTAACGCTGCAAGAAGTCGTTATGAAGATATGCTAATTAAATCTATGTTGTTGAGTAATAGAAGGTAAGGTTAATAAATATGGATGTCAATCAGGTTTTCTTAATATATTTTACCTTAGTTTAATTTAGCTTAATTTAGTTTAATCCCAAAATTATTTATTGTTATAATTAAACATCCATCATTTCAGAGACAAATATTCATATTTATTAAACATCTGTTGAAGTAGTGTGAACCTGTAGAATTGTCTGAAAGCATTTTAAGAGTTGTTGGATTGATTTGGATTTATTTGGTTTAAACACCAAGGATAACCCACGAAAGTTTGAAGAAGACTTATTTCCAATGGGGTCCTCCTGGTGGTGATTGGGCAGTACATCGTTAGATAATCCCCTGCTCTTTTCCAAAGAATGTACTGCGTTCTTAAACCTGCACATGGGCCATAATGCACATGGGATCAACGGCTTAAAGTTAAACGTCTCATCCGAAAGACAGTGCGCTATCGTAACATGCATTTCAGTCCTCCAGCTTAAATACAATTCCCATCACCAGCGATGGGAATTGAACCGGGGACCAAGATATCTCCACAGTTCAGCGCACACACAGTCCTGTGTCCAAAAGTCCTGTTTCTTTAACTGCTTTGCATATTGTCATGTACAGTCTTTTATTTATTCTCCAAATTGTTAACAAACTTGTTGATCAAGTTGCAGATTTGTAAGAACAATATTAAATCAAAAACTGAATGTAAAATTGTACTCGTATGTTTATTTATTCATAATTCAGACATTGTAATTTAAGAATAATAAATAAAACACATTCTAAAAAATGTGAAAGTCTTTTTTATTGAGCATAAATCACAATTATTATTTGCACTAAAATGTAGTTTCTATTTGATTACAGTTCTTTGACATCACTAGGCCTGAGTCCTGTCTCGCCAATCCTGGACCCATGCCTGCCCACGGAAATGCAGAGCACTATAAATTATAGAGATAAAATATACCACCTACAAGGAACAGGAGACTTTACAACATGCCACCAAGTAATTCAGCCATTACTGAACAAGACTGTTCCTTGCCAAAAACAACCCTGCTCTGTCAATGGAATATTCCAACCAGATATAAACTTTGCAAACAGTGAATTCTATGGGTTTTCGGAGTACTGGTATTGTATGGAGGATGTTTTACGCATTGGAGGGCCTTATTCATATGAAAGATACCATAAAGCAGCTGCAGTAAGTTAGCCTGCATTTATAATCTATTTCTTGAATACTTAACCAAGATAAAATTACTTTTGCCATTGCTTATCTCAGAAATAATTTTGAAAAAACGTCTAGTTCAGGAGTACCGTAAATTAAGAATAAATACCATGTATGCCTCCTCATTTATTTATCGCATTTCAATTGATTTGACAGAATTTTCAACACTAGTTTTTTACTAAAAAGTGCCTCATTAGTAAAATAGACGATTGTTATTAAAATGTTTATAGAATTCCTTTTTCATTTTGTCATTTTCAGGATTTCTGTGCTACACGGTGGTCTTTAATAGAAGAACATAGAAAAAAAGGACTTTATACAAAGGCAGATGAACATAGATTAAAGTAAGGTTGATGGAAATAAAGACATTTTTTTCTTTATAGACAATTTGTAAAATTTGTCAAATCATTCACTCATATTGGCATCTCATTTTGCATCTTATTTTGTTTTATTGTATTCCAAACATAAGTTAATAGTCTACATAAAATGGCATAGAAGAATTTTTGTACAGGGTGTCCCAAAAATCTTGATGTACATTTTTAAAGCTTTATATCTCCAGAAAAATAATTTGCATTCTAAAATTGAAAACTCATTTTGGTTAGATAAAACTTGTAGAATTATTTTAGTACCATATATGTGGTGGACGACGAGAGTTGCTGGTACCGGGTTACCGGGTAGCACAGACACGAAGGGACCCTTAGGGGCGAAGAAAGTCATTGATCGAGTTCCTAGTCCACACATCAAGCGCCCTGAGCATCTTGCATTAGATGGATATGTGCGCTATATAAAACTACACTATTATTATTATTATTACAGTTTTACATTACAAATTATTTTACTGTAGATTTGAAGCTTTAAAAGGTATCACTTAGGACATCCTGCAGCTTGAGTAGGAAAGAAGTACAATTTTCTTTGTGGAGAATAACCTGATAAACAAAGTAATAACAATGGCCACCAATAATAATAGTATTAACTAATAATATTAATGTTCTATTTAAAATGAATTATTACTTTATTTTATGATTTGCATCCTGTCATTCTGGTCTGTATTTTTGCTAATTTGAAGTTTCTGTTTCATTTTGAAAGAATTTGATGCACTTATGCAGTATGTTCTCAAGATTGTTGATATACTTATTTAAGAAATGCACTTCCATAGAAGTTTGTGTTTCTATACTCTGTAAAGTGGTGCATCTTAGGCATGATTTTATAAACTAGAACACAGACTATTATTTTTTTTTGATACCCTTTCCAATATTTTCATCTGGATAGACTGTAGAGAGTTACAGTATTCTTATGTCAATTCAATTATATACATCCTATTATTTTAATAATATTTTAATTGATAGAATTTCTATTCGGTTTGAAAGATTTTGAAGGGGAAGTTAATTTGATTTTTTGAATGAGCAATTCAAATGCTTTGATTGAAATTTTTTATAGGGGTTTTTCAAAATGTTGTTTTGTAAGAGTACCGTTTGATTACCAACTGTGATTTAATGCCTCATTTATTGCCACTTTCTGATGTAAGAGTCCTAGGTTTATATCCTTTGGAAACACCAGGAATTTTTCTGACAACTGGAGCTGTAATTTGGTGGGTGAAGATGCTTGCCTTCCAATTATAGGGTCCTGGGCTCAATTCCTCTTGCTGGGCTCAATTCCTGTGGTCATGTGAAACTATCCTGCAACACTGACTGGAATTGAACCCAGAACCATGTGATCGGAAGGCAAGCACCTTAACCACCAAGCTATTCAACTCCACTCGACTTATTTATGTTTGTTGTAAAAAAATAAATGGATTGCCACTTAACTAAGTTCACTATTGGCATATTTTTAGCACTTGTGCCTAAAAATTAATGTGTTAACATATTAATTGATTTAAAAACAACTGAACTCCTAAATCTCATTATGAACCTCATGCCATCCCTTAGTTCTTCTTCTCGTGCATGCATTGTAAATCATAATATCGATTTACAATTGCAGGTATGAAGCATTACTGTGGTTTCGCACAAATATTAGGGTTACTTGCAGGGAGGGCCATGTGACAATTACTTTAAATCCTCCCCCTTAGTTGGCAAATTTACTTGATGTTGGAAGTGAAATTTTTTTTAAATAGCAATAGTCAAAACTTACTCTTGGATGTCAAAAAATTAAAAATCATTATAATTAATTATTTCACTATAATCAGCACTTTTACATTATACATATTTTACATCACGTATAGTAGTGCATTTGCAATTTTTTACATGGACGATTAATTTTATATATTTGTCTATTCGTGATTGTTGCATTTGGTGTGTCCTTTTTTTAATTTTATGTTGTTAATTATTTGGTTTGAGTGTAGTATATATTTTAAACATTCAGGACTTTTTTACACGTTTTAACAACTATTCAAGCTATTCAGTTTTTTACTGTTATAAACTTGACTGTCTTTATGTTCATATTTATATTTGTTGAATAAAAGATAGCGAAATATAAAAATCATATTATGCTTCTCCCAACAGATATCAGTGCTTCAAGTCAGCTTGGATGATGGCTGTATTACATAATGGATTTAAATTTCCTAAAGATTATAAATATTTTAGAACAGCAAGTCTTATACATGATAAAGAAGTTCAGTGGACATTAGGTGCAATTTTACATAGAACGAGGTATCTACCCCTCAGGTGAGTCTTACTGATTATTTTTCTGTATTTCCCTCTTTTATGATTGTCTGCTTTCTCACCCTCTCATGTTGTATGATAATATACAATTAATGAATGTCTATGAGTGCAATGGGAAGAATATTTTCATGAGTTGAAATATTGACTGTTCCATTCAACGAGGCGGAGCCGTGTTGAATGAAACAGTCAATCTTTTAACTCATGAAAATATTCTTTCTATTGCACGAATACAAAACATTCATTATTTGTTTTATAACACACCTAAATAGATAGGTTCGGCCTAGGCCTAGGTAGCCTGGCCTAGGCCTATCCTCTGCGCAAAACCTACCTGGGGCTACACTAGAAATCGGTCAGCGCATATTTTTGGAAAATAGGGGCCTAATTCCACACAGATTTTGCACAAGTTTGAGCTAGTTTTTGAAGTATTATCCACATAATTAGAATACTTTAAAGCTGTTTACAGTAAACAAATTCTCCGATACATTGCACACCGCTAAGACAAGTTCTCCAAGTTGTAGGCTTAGTAATAGAGGTTATAGGTGACATCACATCGATTCATGGATCCTGCGTCTTTTTAACTAATCAAAATATTGTATTAGGTTGAAGTCATTTCGTATCCATAGGCAACATGCAATGGACAAAAAAAAAATGCACAATGGAACAAAATTTCAACGATGAGCGATGAAATTGGCAAAATAATTAATGTCACGTGGTACGAAATTAACCAATCAAATGACTGGGATCTATCTAGGTGTGTTGTAATAAGTAATAATTTAATTTCAAAAACAGGTTTCATAAAAAAAAAAGAAAACAGACAGCACACAAACAATATAAATCAGTACAGTACTGTATTTTGAAATATGAAACTTGAAATTTATCTTAATTGAATCGATGTAAATGAAATTTAATTCATTTCGCACATAGGGTCAATGATTTATTATATACTTGGTCTTCTCAAGATCATGTTTACATTGAATTAATTCCCACCAAGGGTAATTGTACCCTAGCCAAATCTTCCTGTTCGGTCACAAGATCTGATTTTGTACGCTGTAAGTTTTGATATAGTAAGACTTTGTGTCTGCATGGTCAGAAGTCTTCTCACATGCATGGTCAGTCAAAACGTTGTGGGAAAAATGCAGCGAAGTTTGTGGTGCTGTATAAGCAAGATTTAACAAAGTCGTGCTGTCCACAATGGACTGCATGGGAAGTTAGTCTGGTTTTTGCTTATTTTGCAACGTTCGCTTGGTTATAATCTCTGCGCAGCTTGGGTAATTTGACCAAGGAGGATGTTATGCATGGATTTATGCACTGGATTTGTTTTGTTTATGTACAAGAATCGTCTACTCTGTTCCGAACATGGCTTAAGACATCACATTGTTAATATCCTGTGGCGGGCTGTAAATTTAAATCCATTTTTGTGTATTGTTTTTTAGAGAAATACAACAAGGGTCATTCCAAAAAAATTACCAGCCACCCTGGATTCCTGTGTCTGTGGTCTCCTACGAGTATCTGCTCATTCTCTGCTTTATTATTGTACTTACTGCAATCCTTCTATTTCTTCGACGATTGCGTGGTATGACGCGAGGGCGTGTAACGCTTAAAAGAGTGCCCACTATGGCTTACTACATGACGGAAGAGGGACAACAACAGGATGGGATTCATGAAGAGTACTTTAATGAACCTTGAACTTTCATTAAATGTAGTTCAAGGTTCAATGAAGGGTAGCTTACTTTGAACCTTGAACTTTCATTTAACTTAATTCAGAGTTCAATGAAGAGTACTTTAAACCTTGAACTTTGATATTAAAATTCAGGGTTCAATGAAGAGTAACTTGAACTTTGAACTTCCATTAAATACAGTTCAAGATACAATGATGAGTACTTTGAACCTTGAACTTCTATTAAATACAGTTCAAGGTTCAATGAAGAGCAATTTGAACCTTGAACTTCCATTAAATAAAGTTCGAATTTAATGAAGATTACTTTGAACCTTGAACTTCCATTAAATAAAATTCAAGTTTCAATGAAGACTACAGTACTTCGAACCTTGAACTTTTATTAATAAATAATATTTGTAATTACATAATGCTTTCTTAATTTTTAGGAATTCCTTATTTGGATCATACTTTAAAATACTTAATGATGATATCTTGTGAAATAGTATCGACAAAATAGAAATACACTATGTCCTGTTTTCGTCCAATCTAATGACAAAGAATATCTATTGGACAAAATAAATTCAGAGATGATTTCAATCTGATTTTTTTTTCTACCTTGTCTTGAATAATTAGGAAAAATGGGAGAAAACTTTTTTTTAACTCCAAAATGTTTATACTAACTCACTATGTATTGTGAAAACATAGGCTATAATAAGCATCATATTAATGTTTACAATATATACAAACCACACACAAACATAGCGGTTCTGGTCTTGGAGTGTCTTCAGTATATTTATTCTCTATTTAAACCACACCCATTTTGTAATAAAGTGAAAAGTTATGGCTGAAGATTTTTTTACTGTGTACAACATAATAAGTATAGATCAGATCATGTGGTTCAACACAAACTATTGTTTAAAAGACAATATATTTTTTGAGTGCTTAATATGTATATTTGGGGATTAATAAATGTTCATTATATTATGTGTATTTGTATAATAAATATTATACTGCGTTATTTGTGTGGATATTTCTCGTAAGAATATCCAGTTTCAGAATAATCCTTTTTAGAAGGATTGTTGGAAAAATTAACTATTTAAGGGGTCCCAAGTTGGAAGATGCCACTTCAAGGTGATCTGTTTAAATGAGCTATCTTAACACATCTTAAGGGTTATATGCACCGGGATATTAACATGAGGTGCTAAGGTTGGGGTGAACAATGGGGAAGTTAGTGAATATTACTTGGGTGGTTCAGGTGTAATGTGATGAGTGTAATTTTTTATTTTTTTAATTTTTTTTTTGCTCATCAGATTTTAAGTGGCACCCATTGCATACTGTATGTATTTTTATTATTAGCTGTGTTGTCAGATTTGTGTTTTTACGAGATGTTTATTTTTAATCGTCTGATTGTTCCAAGATTGTTAATTACGCAAAGGTGAAAGTAAAAGCTAAAACATTTACAGTTTCAAGTAAATTCATAATTAATGTATTGTTTGTATAATCATGTTTACATTACTTGTAGAAATTAATTACTGAGCATTTTTATGTACTGCAATATAAATCTAGAGATTTATAAGGGAACAAATATAAAATGCAAACAAATCAATTACACATCCTCATGTAAGTATTGCAAAATAATCGTAGTGGAACTAAACATTTTTGCCCTTGTGCAGAAGATTATTTTTGTTTGGAAAGGCGACGATCTTGACCAATGAGGGGGTGTACACAGATGTACTGTATTACATATAAGCATACAGTCTTCTGTTGCAATGTATGATAGTTCAAATATTATATTGTTATGGTTTCAGAGAATTGTTTAAAATTGTTTGATCTGAATACGTTTTTATTTATGGTTTTGTAGTCTTTTGCCATCTGCGATTTAAAATTTGTTTGTGGGGGTTGTGGAGGAGGAAATGGTCTGCATATTTTCATGGGATTTTTCTATTATATCTGTTTGATGTTTTTTATATTTGTATATTTGTGGGTTTTTTAAAAGTCATTTTATGGATTTTATTGTCTTTCTTGAATGATAGGGACCTAACTACAGTAAGGAGAAGTTGTGCAATGTATTAAGAGATACTTTGTCTTATATTGGTTTTTTTTTTATTCCTCTGTTCTCAGTTTTTCTTTTAAAACTCAAAATGTATCTCAAATATCATTAGTATACATCATGTTTCATAGACTTGAAATAAAAATTAAAGTAATGCATACGTTTATAATTGTCATTAATTGGAATGGTTGATACATCAATCATGTGGCATGACTTCTTATGTTGACCTCATGATTAGAAGGAGCTCTTGGTTTTCGCGACGATGTGAATATGGTGAGCCGACTTGTCAATTATTCGTAAATAGAGATATCTTGGTTTTAAATACAGATATCTCCACCTATATAAAATAGAGACATCTATTTTAAATTGAGATATCACTTGTTTAAATTAGTTATCTCTATTTATTAATAGAGATCTTTATTTAAAACTAAAATATATCTATTTAAAACTAAGATATTTCTATTCAAAACTAAAATATAACTATTTAAAATAGAGATATATCTATTAATAGCGATATCTCTGTTAATAGATATCTCTATTTTAAATAGGGATATCTATTCATAACTAGTAATATTATTTATTTATTTATTTGTTATAAAATAGGCCTACTCAAAATGCAATAAAAGTTGAAATACTTTTGAGTTTACTATAGGAATAAATACAAAACAAGAATATCAAATACCACAGTAATAAACACCAAACTTTAGGCCTATCAATTCAATTTAATCTATATACATTAATTAATTATTATAAATCTATATACATGAAAATTGTTATTACTTATTGATTATTTAAATATATATGTACAATTAGAGATTTAAAAAATCATTTCTTCATATTATATATTCATTGAAATTAAAAATATACTATTATAGGCCTAACAACTACTTGATTCAGAATTGTAGCTGCTCTGGTCGTTCAGCAAATGAATTGCAATTGGTAGTGTTGAGTTGGATAAACGGTTGGTTCTGCACCGATGTCACAAGGCTCTTTCCAAATTTAACCAGGAAGTCTGTAGCGATGGTAAAGCTGAGTATCATGTTCAGTGCGTCTTGATATCCATGGTAGTGTTTGTATCCCAGGATGATCTTGGTAGCCCTTTTCTGGACAAACTCCAACTGAGTACACTGCTTCTTCGTAATGGAAGAATGCCAGAGTGGACTAGCGTATTCTAGGATGGGTCTTACATAATTTATGTTATATAAGTAAATACAAGATCATCCCGCGGCAAGGAGCACCTCGTCTCAGAACATACAACATGTACATACGACGGGAGGATTTGTAAACCATTTCCTTTACTTGGGAATCCCATTTCATATTATTTTCTAACAGAACACCAAGCAATTTAATAGTTGACTTTACTTCAACACGTTATTTCCTAACGTTAATGGAATAATGAGAGGTTTATCATCCTCTTTATAGCGAGATATCACAGTAGGAAAGCAATGTTGATAATTGTTCATAAGGATGTTTTTAAAGTCAATAGCTGCCTGTTCTGGATTATAGGTCGAAAATGCATTACTCCAGTCAAACTGAGTAAGAATTTGACCAAAATTTCGTAAGCAGGATTCCTTGATGGTTTCTAACAACTCTCTTAGATAAGGAAAATTTCATAGCTACAGCTATTTTTGGCTTCAAAAGAATTCCAGACTGCTCACAGGCTAAGGGCGGAAGTTTAATTGGGGATTGGTATACATCCGAATTAGGCCTACTAAGGATAACTTTGTCAAGACAAGCTCTACCTCGCGTGGCAAAGTTAACGACTTGAGTAAATGATGTGTGAAGTAAAAGTGGATTAATGTCAAAGTCATTAAAAGTCGCTCAGAATGAAGAATAGGCCATTGTCTCTGGAGCTACGGACATCATCTACTTTAGAACATAAATATTCTAAAAGCTCCTGTTGCTTATTACTTTTAGGAGGATATTAAACCACACACACAAAGATTGAATGACAGTTTGACACCTTCACTTCAACCCACAGACATTTAATACAATTCGGACAACACAAATCCACATTGTAGTTCCATCTGTTAGCTAAGTACAATGCAACACCACCTCCTTTCCTTTCCCTATCATTGCGAATACACGAATAACCAGCCACATCAGAGCATTGTGATTAAAATCCATGATGAAACCAAGTTTCATTCACTTCAAACTCGTCAATTTTGTTGCAAAGTGAACGAGCGTTAGCCAAGAAAACCGTTAGAATCTCCTTACTCTTAGATTTATAGGGGATTGGAACTAACAATCTACTCCTGAACAAATTTACCCTAGACCCAAAATATCTTCCTATCTGGACAGGGATTTTTTGTGCATATGTCGCTTAGCACGGCGTCCTCTTC
>NW_022755542.1:2817167-2824224 GCF_011630105.1 Anneissia japonica
ATATATATGTGTGTGTGTGTGTGTGTGTGTAATTAAATTGACTGCTTATTAATAAATACAACGTATTGAATCTTAATTCGTTACTTAATTCGTTACCTAATTACTCTATTTTACTAACTGTGTATTTGAAGTTTCAATGAATAGATTCTGAAATGACATCCGGGAATAGCATAGACTCATAATGTAGGCCTATTTAAATGCACTCTGAAGCAGCAGGACATGAGCCCTATATTTACCACCAAGGATTTTGAAAATGTGTTTTGGATTTTCAAGAAAACGCGTTCTTTTTACACGTGTCACTTAATTACATGCGTTAACCATCCTCTTGATCATCATAAGTGTATGCCTCATAATGCAGCCCATTTCGCTTGTTGATTTTCCTTGTATGCACTATTCAAGAAGAAAAGGTAAAAATGTGTTATTATTTATTGAAACGGATCTTTTCAAAGTTAAAAATTGACATCCGAGAACTAGGCCAGGAAAGGAATACTCGCTTATCCCACAACAACACGTGTTGTCCGATGTTTATGTGAAGTAGAAACCGTGCGAACTACTGATTTCGTTCGCTGAGCGAAAAATTCCGATTGAAATGCGAATGCACATGCGCATGAACCGACGCTAATTCGCTTCGTGTAAAACCCGGCTTTTGGCAACAAAACAATTTTCAAGAGTACTGCGCTAAAACCCACCGTTACTATTGCAGCCCCTACCATATCTCTGACTTCTAAACGACCGAATGTTTATAATTTGTAGCCTTCTCAATGTCTTTTTTTTTTCAAATTTTAATTGTATATTTTTATAATCACCTTCTAATATTGATGTATGGTTTTTAAAATAATTTATGCCCTTTTTTGTAGGAAAATAAGGCAACAATTCAGCCTTTGACTGCAAATGTATTTTAAATGCTCAGTGAAGTGTTTTTGAATTTTTTGAAATAAAGATACCAAGATATAGGCCTATATAAGAACTGACCAGTCTTTATAGGGTCAAGATCGCGCGCATGTACCACAAACACGCATGTTCTGCCCCCTCCCCACCCCAACACGAACACACATCTTTACGTATGTTTACGCTGCCGTCTTGTGAGACCAAGGCAATTCAACAAAAGGACGCAAATCTCCGCTCTCGTACATAGCTGAATTGCCTTGGTGAGACCATAACAACAATATATAGGGGCCGAAAAGTTCCATTAGTAATTTACGTCTAGATTGAATAACGTTGACACAAATGGTTAGTGGCGGACCAGTGGCGTTAGGGCCGCGTGCCTGCACTAGTACTGTAGACGCCCCCCCCCCACCCCATCTAGACCAATCCTAGGGGTAAAGTTTTTTTCGGTCAGTATAGTGCGCTCTCATTTTCACCAAGTCCTGGAACCGAATGATAGACAAATGTATTAGTCCTTACCTGAAAACTGTCTAATATATCTTGGTGTGTCTCACCAGTTTGGTAGCAATTCGTAGAAGATCCTTGTAACTGTTAGAAAATAAATCTAGCTTTCTGTATTGCCCATACAAATACTGTTTTGTTCATTGAGTTGTTAATTTCATTCAGAAATGTATGCCTAAGTGCTGTATTGTGAAATATATATGTCGTTCATAATTATTATTTTAAGTTGTATTATAGTAAATAAATACTGTTTAATCAAATAAATCTTACCTTATATTCTAATAATTCGAGGGCGCTTTCTATTTGTTGTGAAACCGTATTTTGGCCGAACCAGGGTCTGAAGACTTCAGTTGTATTGGTAACGAAGTTAAGAGTTTGTATGTACGTCGACTCCTATCATGTATAAACATGTATAACAGTGCGATTATACTACCATCAAGTTTTTCAGCTATACAATATTAATGACTATTTTATTAGGTGGGTCTTCATTTTGAATTAATCGTTTTATCTTGTACATCATAATACTTCTTTTGTCTGTCTCCGTTTTTGTCTCTATGTGATATTTTAGGACCCCGTTGGAAACAAGTTCTTCTGAACTTTCACTGGTTATTCTGGCATTAATATTATTTTTTTTTCTGTCAATTTTAATAAGTATATATGATGTTCAAGGTAACTCCAAACTTAATTTTCAATAAATATTTTTATAGCTTTTTTTATGATTATTCTTGTACTGTTTTCTAAATTTGTGGTTCTAATAACTTTTAATGGCATTTTTCGCAATTGTATTTCTATATTTTGATATATTTTTTTTATGCCGAATAAAATGATATGAAATTATTCGTGCATGTGTTCCCGTCCGGCACGCAACCCAAGTAATTTCACAATTTCAAAATAAAGTTCATAAGTAGCTCTTCTTTCACATATAACCTTCTGTGTTACCTTTCATCTAATCTTGTGTAATTTGTCCTGTGGCCATTTCTGTTGTTGCAATATTTTAATGTCTTTAATATGACCTTTATTTCTCTAAAATAATTTATAATTTCAATTATTGTACTTTCATTTTCATTTTGTTAATTATTATTTTTATGAAGTTTTCCTTCATTATTTTTTAAACATTGTTTTTTCATATAACAGTATTACCATTATTAAGCGCCTATAGTAGTTGTATTTTCTGTAATATATTTATTAATCTATTTTTTCCAAAATATATAAATATCTAAGTGTAAGTTATTATTATAATTATGTCGATGATTTTTTTTATTATTAGATTAATTACCGTATAAATTATCTTAAATTTTAACAACATAACTTTACATTGAAAAATTTTTCGAAACAACAATTTTGCATGTAAAATAAGAACGACTTAGAAATTATTCGAGTTAGGTAAGTTCAACAGGTATTAACTACATTTTACCAGCACGTAATAGGTTACAGTATAATCGGAAATTATTATTAAGTTTATAACATAAATGTAACAATAGAACCTACCTGACTTGGCTGAATAAAAGATGTGAACTCAAAGCTACATTGGCGCGAATTACATGTATCACTCTGAAATTAATATTTTTACTTTATTATACTTAGACCAAAACATTTATAGCTAAAATAACAATAAAATAGCATAATTGATGATTATGCTATACTTTAATGTAGTAGAAATAGGCCTAAAATAATAATAATAATAATAATAATAATAATAATAATAATAATAATAATGGAATATAATGGTTAAAACATATTTCAATTATATATAATGATTGTCATTAAAAATAGTTATAATGTTGCTATAATATAGCAATAAATTAGTATGATAATTATTATATAATAATTATAATATAATATTATTAATAATAATGAAAATAGAAAATAAATAAATAAGAGCAGCATTTAGCCCGGTCCCGGTGTGTGCCCTAAACCGGTGCGCACTGAACCGTCAAACCGGTTCAATTCCCATCGCTGCTCTCTTTGTGTTGCAGAATTGAGGGCTGAAATGTAAGTTTCAATAGCGCACCGTCTTTCGAATGAGATGTTTAGCCATTGGTTCTGTGTGCAATATGACCCATGTGCACGTTAAAGAGCGCATTGCACACTTCAGAAAAGAGAAGTGATTACGATCTCCCGGCACTACTCCCCAATGCCCGCCAGACTCCACTGGAAATAAGTCTTCTTCGGACTTTGGGTTAGTCTTGATGTTTACCCTGAATAAATCCAGTCCAATCTAAGGTCAGTATCAGTAAGATATGAAATGTCTTCTGATCTTGAATCGTGTGCTACATAACAGCATATACATACATATATACACACATATATATATATATATATATATATATATACACATACATACATACATATATATATATATATACATACATACATACATACATACATATATATATATAGTATATATATATATATATATATATAATATTAAACTGGTTTACCTGGTCCAGATTGGTTAACGATTGGTGTAGCCTGTCCAATCTGTTTAACCAGTGCTCAGATTCTGTAAAGTGGCACGAGTCTATAGGTTTTGATGAGACCGACCAAGCAAATCCAAGCAGATATATCAACTTTAAATACATTTTGCTTCACAAATCTGAAATAAAAAATTAAAATAAAAATCCCAAATTATATATCTATGTTATCACACAACAAAAACAATATTAACGAAGTATTTTTGTGTGTATTTCAATGAGAAAAGAACAAAATAAAATTGAATTTTTCCAGACCCGATTTTGTTTTCAAACCACTCACACTATCCCTCAAGGAATGGACCTTATAGGAGTGTCAATCAAACTTAACAATTGACCAATCAAAACCAAGACCAGGCACGCGCGCGTCTCACAAACACGTTTTGTTATACAAACGCACGTGTTTGCGTATGTCTTTACACTGTCGTTTTGTGGGCCGGACTTTAGCAACAGAATATCTAAGTTGCAGGGCTTAGAGGAAAGGTCTATTGCATCGTAACCATTCAATGATGTACAAACATGTTTTGTACAGTTTATCAACAGGACTATTTCGCGATAGAGCCACTGCAAGAGAACTTACTTGTTTAATAAGAATGAATCCAAAATTAACACGTTTACTCAGTGCAAAAATTACAAATGATTTGTTGGATAAGAAGTTCAGTGTTTGATTTCAATAACCATAACATACATAGTCTGATTGGAACGTTTATATACCTGTGAAAATTTGAATTAGCTACATTTTTTTTATAAATAATTTTGATAGGGAATTAATTACAAATCTAAGCATTTTGCGTTAAATGACAACTCACCGCAATGTGATCTTTAATGAAATCAATTAGTCCTATTAGATCATAAATTAAACAATTATTCTGATGGTGTGTGTCGAATTTCACTTTTAATATGATTAATGAATATGTGCATATTATATCAATTTTTATTTTCTCTTTTTAATGGACTTGATATGATATAATTATATTATTTAATTTTTAAAACTTTAAATTGCTCTTATAAGACCTGCATCACATACCCTATATAATATGACGTAATCGGGATTTGACGGTTCTCTTTTGCTGAGAATCTTACATACAGTTAAGTATGGTATTTCAAATAATAGTATTAATAATAACAATAATTAAATCGCATCATCGATCATTGGATAATACATGCTATTTAGCAGTACGATATGCGTAACCTCTTAATGTTGTCACTTAATACGAGTTCAATGATTGAAATGTATGGCGAGCCGAGTTGTCATTTAATCATAAATAGAGATATCTTAGTTTTAAATGGAGATATCTTAGTTTTTAATAGAGATATCTTAGTTTTTAATAGAGATATCTTAGTTTTAAATAGAGATATCATTCATTGCCTTGAAGGCCACGACTAGATAGGCCTAGCTTCCTTCAGCTGCTCTTAACTCTTCTGATACTTTTAATGGTTATTTTATGCACTTGATAATATCAAGGAGGTATAATTTAGGATGCTGTTAAACATTTCTTGTGAATGTATTACTGTATTATGCATCCCGGTACCGTAGTGTATATATGCCACTCTATTTCGAAAGTTTAGTTAGAACAGGGATACGGTCTTGCCAGCTATACTTAAGCGTGGCGGGACCGCCACGCTTGGGCGAAAAAACGAAATTACCACCACGCTTAGGCAAAATAAGCGAAGATTGCGCCACGCTTAAAATGTTAGCTCCACGCTAAAAATATGTATAAGTATATTTTATTCAAAACTTTACAACAATACTAAAGAGTCGAACTGCAGGCAGTTCCGCAATGTTCCTAGGGGGAGCAGTACTTGTTCAATCGCATATCGTGAATCCGCACCGCATTCAATACGAGCCCAACTGCAGAATCTCTTTGTACGCCGCCTGTGTGTGCAAGTTGGTACCCGTGAACTCAGGGAGGTCCCTGGTCGGCTAGTAGATAGGGTGCGTTCAGTATCTGTTATACATGCCTGACGATCGCAATATTCAGTGAAGTGTCCGGTTTTTTTTTTAAATGAAAGGTGATTGATAAAACAACATTTATTAATTGAATTTAAGTGGATTTTATGTTAAACACATTTTTTATACTGAATTTCGCCTATTCAAAAAAAAAAAAAATGGTAAGGCTAAACCATTGCCTACCCTGTGAAAGTTTTACTGAAATCTCGTTATTAATCGTTATAGAAGAAATTATACCGCGATTGAAAATTGACAGTTCTAAAACATGCCTGTACTATTTATCCACGTGGTGTTATCTTCAAGCAATGCTCAAGTTTTCCTTATGGCTGAGCACAACGCTCGACCTCAGGATAACTGTATTTTTCGTATTTAACGAAGACACCGCAGTTCGACGATCAGTTATAACTAATACTTCAAAAGTAAAGCGTATTTTGTTTAAATATGATGAGCAATTTTCTTTATCTAAATTAGTAATAGTCAACCAAATGTACACGTCTCGATTCGGAAGACATGGCATTAAACTCTATGGAGGACCTGTAGGCCTAGATAGTTCCGCCTAGAAAATTGTGAGTAACCAGCTGCGCGCGTATAACAACTAAAAAATAGGCACAGGCTAGACCTGATTTTATATTTAAGCCAGCATTTGACTATGTCAATCTACCCTCAATGTTACGATCTTTATTTTGGAGATCCCGAAATACGACAATTAACACCACGGCAGGCTGAGTTGTTCGGTTAGATCGCTCTACTAAAATGAAAACTATCGTTGGATTTTTCAAAGTATTATAATTATGTATAATAATAGTAGTAATAATAATCATCATAATCATAATAAAAATAATAATAATAATTATTATTATTATTATTATAGTATTGTTATTATTATTATTATTATTATTATTATTATTATTATTATTATAGAATAATAACAGACTCCATCTTGTAGATATCAGTTTTGATGAATTGTTTCCGTTTTTCATAATTTAAGTGTACATATATTGTTTGCATTAATACATTAAATTAAAGGTGTCGAGCAAATGAAATTTGAATTGTGTACACGTCTGACTCATGTACGGTACACTATAAAGACCCCAGTTCTTTCGAGAAGAGTAGTGTCATGCCGCATCGTGTCCAACACTAGAAGTAGTACGAAAAATGTATCCACCCTTTAACATTTTTCACGCCACCCTTTAAATTTTGTATACATCATTTTCTGAAATTCCGCCACTCTTTAAAAAAGTCTTGTAGA
>NW_022755542.1:2824344-2833964 GCF_011630105.1 Anneissia japonica
GTTTCGTTACCGGTTGGTACATTTCTTACAAACATTCAGCCAAAGGCCGGTGAAAGTTGAGACGGCAGCCGTGTTTTTATCTATGTTTGCCATCCTTATGTGTGCCATCTAAAAGGAATTGCGTTTTAATTTAAATCTCCGAACTTCTGAAGCTGACATATCCTATGAATGTAGGCTTGTAATGCAGGTTACAATTTAAAAACGGGTGGGACTCATTCAAAAATTCGAGGGGGTTCGCTAGAAAACAGGGGGGTTCGCTAGAAAAGGGGGGTTCGCCCGAACCATAAAAACCCCCCCTGGCTACGGGCCTGTATATATGCATGTATGTGTGTATGTTTGTATATGAAAATATAAATCCCGAGTATTATTTTATTATTATTATTGTTATTATTATAATTATCTGGCGGCCGCCACTTATTTATTGGTACCTATTTAGCGGTGCAGCATTATCTCGATGTAGAACCGGCCTCCGTAGCAAACTGTAGATGATGAAAAAAATATTATGCGTACAGGACTAGGGAACAGTGTAATTTCTGTTCTGTGGTTCGTAGTTATCTCACTGAACAAAATCATCAATTCTTTCTTGTATTCACTTGAGTGATAATTAATCAGGTGTGTGTTCTTATTAAGTAGTTTTATCTATATGTAATAAAGTCCAAGATGAAACATTTTCGGAGAACAAAATCTCCATAAGGCTCTAGCCCAAGCCAGGATGAAAACTATTGTTGTCAGAACAAATTCTACATTATGGTTTTATGGGCGTCTTTTGCAGTCTTTCTGTGTTTTTATTACTAGATGAAAAATCCCCCAAGGGAATTAGTCCACCCAATGCTCTCCCGTTCCAAACCAGATGCAAAGTGGTATGTATATACGTGTATCGTATACACGTATCGTTGTTTACCTACATTATATTTGCTTTACCACGATTATACGGTGGCATCAAGTACTGTTTCCCAAAAACTTTTTTCTTTATAGTTATAATATATTTAATAATAATTATTATCATATTTATTATTATTATCATGATTATTTTTATATTACTACTATCATTATCATCATAAGTTTTAATATTGAATTTTTTTTTTCATGGTTTCTTTTTTATTATTAATGTAAATATCTTTTGCTTTACTGTAGGTAATATACGCTTGTTATATGATGTTTTGGATACAATAGCAGACATTTTTTAATATTTTGTATACCGACATGCTTCACGATTGATTTACCCCTAATGAAATTTTAACCACAAAACTATAATAACGAAATGATTTGTCCTGGGCGGGGGACCGACTAATTAACCAACCATCGACACGCATCTTATTCATGAAGTATGTAATTATTCAGCATTAAAATACTAAAAGTGCAATTATTTTCTTGGACCGTCTGTCCCTGGGCTCCACCATGGAGCCTTCGCAACTTCTTAGCGTAGTTAACAATCTGAGAGATTTGAAATGCATGACTACAATAGTTGGGTGGGGAGGCCCCCTAGGTCCAGGGAAGGAACCCCGGGATTCAGTCACATAATCAACTGTTGGTTGTGACAACTCATTGCATTAAATGACAATTCATCGCAATTTGATCTTTTATAAAATCAATTAGTCCAATTAGATCATAAATTTAACAATTATTGTTATGGTGGGTGATAAATTATCGCTTTTAATATGTCTATTGAATCTATGCATATTATATCAATTTTTATTTTCTCTTTTTAATGAACTTAAATATGATATAATTATATTATCTAATTTTTAAAACGTAAACGTGGCTATATTGTTCTTATAAAACCTGCATCACAATCAGGGTATGACGGTTCTCTTTAGCTGAGAATCCACATACAGTTATGTATGGTACTTCGCAAAATAGTATTGATAATGATAACAATAATGAAATCGCATCATCAGTCATTGGACAATACATGCTAATTAGCAGTACGACATGCGTAACCTCTTAATTTTGTCTCTTAACACGAATTCAATGATTGAAATGTATATATATCTGTCTCTTATACACATCTTAATAAAAATAATAATAATAATAATTATTATCGTATATATATATATATATATATATATATATATATATATATACAGACAATTACATACAATGTGTATGGAATTAAATTGAAAGCTAGGATCATAAAGCCTACTGTATTTTCTGGAGGCACCGGGGGTGGGCGAGCTTTCCCCGTTGGGTAGAAAACCACAATTCGTCGGGGGAAAAAAATTATATGTATTTTTTACATATTAGTAGACTAAAATCGGTTAAATAAGCCTTTCAAACCCCTAAATTGTCAAAGCTTTGTGGGCCCCCTGGACCACTTTCGAAATAATTTGAGCGACACCCGAATACGCCGTTTGCTCTCGTCGGGGACATCTGTTCCTCGTCGAGGACATCTCCCCCACCCCCTTTCAAGCAAATCCTGGCCCCACCCCTGTGCCTGTCGTTACCGCAACAAATTCCTACTCAGGAACTGCTAATTTCCATGCCCACTTTCTACAATTCTCACACCCAACACTTATAATATACCTGCTCCTAACGAAACAACTTTCTCCAACCTGTAAATTGCACACCACGTATATATACCATTCCTACAGCTCATCCACTCAGACCTGTTTGTTTAAATTAAATTTTTCACTTAAATCGTTTACAATCGCGAAATAGTATGTATTATACGCTTGTTATATGGTTTGGATACAAAAGCAGTGCTTTGTATATACCAGCATCCGTCACGATTGATTTACCTCTAATAAAGTTTAACCACAAAACTATAATAACGAAATGATTTCTCCAGGGCGAGGGACCGACCAATATAAGCAGCCATCGACAGGCCGACAAAGCTAGTTAAGATGTTTAAAGCACGCATTTTATTCATAAAGTATTTATTATTCAGTCTTAAAACACTAAAAAGGCAATTATTTTCTGGGACCCTCTGTTCCTGGACCCCACCACTGGGGTCTTTGACACTCCTTAGCGTAGTTACCGACCTGAGAGAATTGAAATGCGTGACTACACCAGTTGGGTGGGGGAGGCCCCCGAGGTCCAGAGGCGGAACCCCGGGTTTCATTCATATAATCAACTATTGGTTGTGAAAATACATGCGCACCACTCACGACTACTAGATTCTACTAAGTCGTGGTTGGCTTGGTTGTTTTGATCGGGAAAGAAAAATTATCTCGGTGAATTGATTCTCGAACGAGATAACGAAAGCTCTCTAATGACTCAAGATTCTGCATGGCATGACCGTTTTTATATTTTTGATAAAACCAATTTCTTCTAATTTTAAATACATTTTCCCCTGAATTCTTGATATTCGTTATCACGTATACCAATTGAAAAACTCGTTACTATTACTTCGTTGCGATTAGCAATATACGTGTTTTATATTTTTTTAGTACATTACTTCGTTGTAATGAGCAATTACTGATAGGCCTCTATTATATTTTTTGGATAGAAAAGAATTTGTTTTTTTATGTTTTGTAAAATCGGCATCCGTCACGATTTAATTACGCCAAATTGTTGACAAGAAGGACGAAATTATAATGATTTGTCCAGGGCAGGGCCGATCAGTCGATAGACCGACCGATCGACAGAGGTAGTATGCGTAAGTACGCATCTAAATATTCAGTATTCAATCGTTTAACACCAAACACGCAAATTTTTCCGGAGCCTTCGACACCCGGGCCCCCGACTGCGGGCCCTTGGCGGTCCCTGGCCAAGCTTACAGTTGCTCATGTCATTTTAAGAACTCGTGATTAATTACGGCTGTCGCATTTTTTTTTTTTTTTTTTTTTTTTGGACACAAATTGTGTATGTGTTTTGTATTACCGACATCTGTCACGATTTAATTATACCAACAAACGTTTAAGTGAAAGATAATAAATAACGAAAGAATGATTCGTCGTGGGAGAACTGACCAACCGACTGACAAAGCTAGTAAACCATGCATCTATAATTATTCATTATCAGTCTGGTCTTTTAGAACGCAAAAACGCGATGTTTTTCCTGTGGCTTTCGGCCCCTGGACCATGCCTGACGTCCTTGGCCCAGCCTAGACTTACGCACGCAAAAAATGTTGCGCCATACGGACCTGTTTTATCAGAAATAACCATTAATCGTGATACAAAGGAAACCACTTCAAAATCATGCTGATTAAACACGGACACATGGTAAGCCGAACGCACTCTGTCTTGTACACGTACACGTAAAATAACGCAATTTTTCAGGGCCTTCGGCCCCTGGAGTCCAATCGGGGTCCTTCACTGCCACCAGTCTAAGTAGCTCACTTCGCTCGCCACTGACCCCTGCCCCTTCATTCCATCTTGGCTGCGCCCGGGTTTTCAGAGTTTGTGGTACACATTTCCATAGCCGTCGGAAGCATTTTGCAAGTGGTCCGGCCATTATAAGAGCGGGATGCGGAGAGTCCATACCCACCTCAGCTTCACCATGGTTGGGCTGTGGAGCGAAAATTTTAGGAAATGACACTGTTATATAGTAAAATTTATCATCATCACATCACAATTATATTCAAAATGAAGCGCCAACAAATTTCTCATGAACTTTTATCATCGATTTTCGGCAACCATAGAGAGCTACCGGTAACTAATATGTGTGATGATGCGACCATAGAAAATTAGACTTAAGAACATTGTCTTTGATGTATTTACTTTACTTTATCACTTCAAAGATAATATGTACGCCCACATCCATCTCAGCCACACCATGTTTGGGGCTGAGGTTCGAAAATTGTGGGAAATAGTACCTCTAGATGGCCGGAAATATCACTTTTATATAGTAACATTCGTCATCATCAAATTGCCATTATAGTAAAAATGAAGCGCCAACAAATTTCTCATGATCTTTTTCATCGATTTTCCGCAAACCAGAGATGCGTGATGTACCATAGAAAATAAAACTTAAAAACATTGTCTTTGATGTATTCACTTTACATACTTCAAAGCGGTGAGTCCACACCCACCTCAGCCTCATCATGTTGGGAAATAATACCTCAAGATGGCCGGAAATGACACTCTTCAGGCGCGGATCCGCACCCCTCACCTCCCCCTCCCTTTTTTTTTAGGAAAGTCAAAACAAAAAAAAAAGAAAAAGAAAAGAAAAAGGAAAAAGAAAAAAAAAAGAAAAAATTGACCGCCCAAAAGGCCTCAGATGTTATTTTCGGACATCTAGAACACAAAAATTTCGCGGGGGTATGCCCCCGGACCCCCTAGAGTATTGTTTTATTATTAATATTATTAATATTATTATTATTATTATTATTATTATTATTATTATTATTATTATTATTATCATCATCATCATCATCATCATCATCATCATCATTATCATCATCATCATCACCCTCATCATCCTCATCTTCATAAAGAAATGGCGGATTAGAAAAATAATAATGAACTGTTTTGTTTATACCACTCCAGGTGGCATTTTACATATAAACAATACTGAATGGAGTAGAAAGACTACGAAGGAGACTTTATAATTAACAACAAATGTGAGTACAGTATTGAACATTTTTCATCGTTAATTCAATAGTCAATTTGGAATTCTGTCATCATTCTATGGTTATTGTTTTTACTAAGTGTGTTAGGCATTGAAGGCATTGACAATTTCCTCGACAGAAGCATACACTGACATGGCTGCATTCTATTCAACAACAACATACATTCCAAGTGACTCGCTAAAACCATCGAATACCTGAAACTGGCTAAAGAAACGTTATTTACAGTAATTAAAGTTTGGGGCTTGTTAACTTCCGTTCGTTGTTTACTTTGTAGATTCGTATCTTTTTTCATTGACATGAAATTTATTACCAAAAATCTTATAATTATCTGGTGCACAACTTTTAATCTTGAATAATCGAAATTTATTACCGTATAGACTGACAAAAATATTTTCTATATTATTTTTAAAGGACAGCGAAAGTGATAGAGGTGGGCCCAAATGACACCGTCTTTATCAATATTGATACTAATATCTTCATGGATGTGTACCGCCATATGTCGATATCAAATATAGCTACAGTGACGGATCCATAAATTCGAATAAAGGGGATCTAGGGGGGAATTTCACATGTGGATTTTTCTCCATTTTTGAACTAATTTTGAATCATTTAGGTGGGGCCGGTTGCACACTTTCACTTTTCGAATATTCTTAAAATTACACTACCAGCCAATTTAAGAGTCTATGTATATATAAAAATAAAACACTGGTATAGTTTAACTGTCTGTTAGTTGAGAGGAAAACAATTTTATCATTGATATATTTAATTGTAAGTTTGTAACTTACTTAAATATAATTATTCAGTTATGAAATTAAATTGTTTGTCTTTCAGCTCATGACTGGAAGTGTGTGTTTAAATTGAACCTCATTGGAAATGGGCTGGACTCCGGCCTAACGGGCGTTCCTGGTGCTCATCACGGTAATTTTTACTTTTCTTGATCTCAGTCCGATTTGTTATCTTGCTTTTGCATGTTGAGCATCAAATAAATTAAGTCAATCATTCAAAAAATATTATATCATGAAAAATGTTTGTATGAAGATTATAATTATAATATTATGTTTATTGTTTGAATATACTGTATTTATGTATTTATGAATCTATATGTTCATTTCTATCGAATAGTACACTTTTTATAAATTTTATTTACCCATGGTATTCGGAATGCTAACATAATTTGTTTGCACTTTTGCGATCTACTAGTCCTACCCAATACCATGTATTTAATAATACACATCATTCCGTGGTATGATGATACTACTATAATAATTAATATTTAATATGATAATGCCGATGATAAGAATTGTGAAGTACTTTTATGTTGTATCAGCAGCATTGTAAATTGCTATAACTGAATACGATAATGTTCAGGTTGGGGTGCTCATTATTTTTTCAGAGGCGGATTTAAGGGGTATGAGTGGCATCCGGCCTGCCCATTCCACCCACCCTAAATCTTTTAAAATGGTAAAAAAATTGAAGAAAAAAGAAAATTACATTCAAATTTAAAATCTGAAAGTACCATTTCTGGCCATCTAGAGGTGCCATAATCGAAACGTTTCTTACCTCAGCCCCAACCATGGTGGGGCTTAGGTGGTGGGAACCCTTCATCTGGCAAAGTCCCTCCCCGTGGGCCCCCTCTATTTCAAACCTATTGGCTCTGCCTCTGTTTTTATTTATATATCATGTTTTGATGATACTCCGTTATAATTCTTTCTCTGTTTCCTAATCTTTTCTCAATATTTTTCTATTCCAATGATGTAGCAAAAGAAGACACAACTATCAGAAAAGAATGTCCGGACTCAATCGTGAAAGGCAACAGAACTTACCAATTATTCATAGATAGCTAAAAATTGTGTCACTCATCAAGCTTCCTGTAAAAATTCTGGATATGAAATTAATTAAAATATAATGTAGATTTTATTTTTTAAATGTTTTCCTCTGCAATAATCATCTCAAAAATAATGTTAGCAATATGTATTAATTCTTGTAGGCTTTATGTTTAGTAATAGGCCTATTGTATTATTACTGCTAATGTTTATCTTATTAATAGAGAAAGTAACCCGTTTGTTGTAAAGAATATAGATATATATAATAAGATGTAACATTTTGAGGATAAAAATCAGATTTATTGATTTTTTGCCGGATGTACATGATATAGGACTACAGTATATAAATATAAAATGTATATATATATATATTTATATATATATATATATATTTATTTATTTGTTTATCACAACTTGATTTCAATGTTTGAAAATAAATACGGTACCATATTGAAATGGAATTGTGCATTTCTTCTCATCTTATTTAATGTCTATGTTTACTGTAATAAATTCGATAGCTAAACTACCCTTATTATAATAAACTTATAAGCTTATATAAATCCATCTATTATTATTATTATTATTATTATTATTGTAAGCTTACCCCAAAAGTGAAGAATTGCTTCAATATGTGCTACTTTATCTAATAAACTAGCAATTCTTTCGAGGACACCCTCAACAAAAACATAAAACCGGAAATGACGTGGTTGCTAAGCAACAAGCTTATGCATAATCATGAATATTCAGTGCCACCTGTTCTAATTAGACTAACAATAAAATCTTTTTGGTCGATTTTGTCAAAACTGAGCTAAAAGTTTTTATTGTTAGTCTAATGAGCACAGGTGGCACTGAATATGCATGAGCTGTAGCCTAGCAACCGACGTCATTTCCTGTTTTGTAAAATTCGACAGCACCTTGCTATGAAAAGTTTCGTAATTTGTTGGTGTCATGTGAATATAGGCCTATTTAAAAAGAGTGTTTATAAGATATAGTAGCCTGTAATAGTAATAATAGCCTGTAATAGTAATAGTAGCCTGTGATTCTAATCGAAGTGATTATAATATATTTAATTCGATTCTATACTGATTAATAATCATGAAATATATATTATTATTAATGCAATTACGACAAAGGAAGTACACACAATGATGTATTATAAATTACACTACAGTTTACCTTTATTTCTTACATACTCGCAAACGTTACATCGGAACTATATAAATGTAATATAAATAGAATATAAACATTCTAGTTTTATATAATATAATAATATATATAATGCTTAGGCCTAATTATATTTAAGTATGTAATATCGCTCGAGAATTACTTGTTCGTTGTATAAGAAACATAATTGGCAACTTTGATTAATTTCCGGAGATCCAGTGATATAAATTCTAATAATATCCGCGCACGATTATTTGTAGAAGTAAGACCACATAAATCCGGCTATTGATAGCATCTTGTGTTCCGGCAATTTGTTACACATCGTGTTCCGTTGAAAATGATTGTACATCGACCTCGCACTTATTGATGGATCGGTAGATTTGACCTGAGACACTGAAATAAAAGAGATTGAACTAGTGAGAAATACATTCAAAAT
The DNA here is from genome assembly GCF_011630105.1 of Anneissia japonica. Taxonomy (NCBI): domain Eukaryota; kingdom Metazoa; phylum Echinodermata; class Crinoidea; order Comatulida; family Comatulidae; genus Anneissia; species Anneissia japonica. The sequence continues at coordinate 2,833,280 of NW_022755542.1, forward strand.
ATTTTCATTTCGACATCTGTGTTAAGTAGTCCTAAAACACTTTTTGGAAACTTTATAACATTCATACTTTCATTAAGTATAGTAATACAAATTCAGAAAATAAAATTGATTGTTACATTATGTAAAGTGTACATGTTAATAAAGCGTTATTTTAATATGAGTGGGTGAGTGCGCTCCCCAAAATCCCACCCCAAATAGAAAAAGTCCAAATTTTAAAGACCGTCGAAAATATACTGAATACACATCTTTTATTTGTAATAAAACTTAAAAGTGAATATTAAATCTTAACATTGTAAGCAATACTCTATCGGACCCTGTATCGTCCTATAATAACCAGGCTGCGGTCCAACCTGCTTTTCCCCTTCACGGCATCTGAAGTTTTAGGTGACCCTCCCCATTTGGTATGATCATTACATCTTACGTTCCTATTTGAGATTGTTATTATTTATCTTATATAGCAATTCGATAGACGATTTAGATTTTCTCTACATCGTATCCTGATATATATATATGTGTATATATAATATATATATACTTATATTTACATATATACAAATACACATATATACATATACACATATACGTATACATACATACGCATATACACACATATACATATACATATATATATATATATATATATATATATATATATATATATATGCCTATATGAATAATAAAATAA
>NW_022755542.1:2834229-2841497 GCF_011630105.1 Anneissia japonica
CCGGGTCCCCCCCCCCCCCCAGTAGACCCGGGCCCCGGGGCAGCGAACCCTGCCCGCCCCCCTCTTGACGCCACTGGGCAAACTGTGTTTTGGCAAACTGGGTTGTCATGATTTCGATACACTTGATTCGGCAAACTGGACTTTGGCAAAGTTGCAATTAATTCGGCCGGAAATCTATATTTTGACAAACTTTTCGGATACCGTTTCGGTACCCAGTGCTAGACCAATTCGAGGGTCGACGCTAATAAGGGGTTAGCGCTGAACTAATAATTTGTAGGTTTAGCCTGGTAGGGCACTACTGTCCTTGGCAGCAACTTTCCTTCAGATAACTGGTTGGTGTACCTGTCTTTTAATATTCAAATTATGGTTGAAGCAAGCGTGTATGTGAACCACTGGTACTGTATCGTAGACATGTCGTCGCAAAAACATCTTCTAAATTGTTGAATTTTTGAATTGTGTTTTCTTCTAAGTAAGAAAATGTACATATAGGTAAGTAGAGAGTGTACCATATTTAGTTGTACAAGCCTGTATGCCTTAATGATTGATTTAATTGCGGTATCCATTGTTGTGTTGTTGTTCAGGCTTACAATTTCAGACCGGAGACTGTGTTTTAAAATTATTTTGAGTCCTTTTCATACAATGGCACATAATAAATCGGAATATCTGAGTGAAAATGTAAACAACAGTAAGAAACAGAGCTAAAGATTTGTTGTTGTGTAATGACATACCGTTAGTCGTAGGCACATATTTTTGCAACCTACATTCAACAATGTAAATCTAAGTACTCTTTAAAAGTAGGCTAAGTGAAATAATTTTAATTAATTTAATAAAGTGCAATATTATTTATATAATGACTTAAAAACCATACGTGGGTGGTAAAATGCATTTTAATTTAAATACAGTAGACCTATTATAACAATCGCTAAATTCATGATATTAATGCTGTTAATTTTCTCAAAATCATTGTCTGTATATATACATTGTCTATGACCAGACTATTACATTCATGAAGACACATAATCTTCTTAGCCAGTCTTAATTCGGTTTCAGATAGGGTCATTCCACTAACGCATAATTACAGGCGCTTGATAAAATATCATCAGCACTTGACAACAAGTTGTTAACGATAGGAGTATACTTGGACCTCTCCAAGGCTTTTGATTCCTTAGATCATAGAATACTCATTGATAAGTTACCTTATTATGGTATTAGGGGTATTATACTCGACTGGTTTCGTACCTATTTATATGAAAGAGAACAATATGTTGATGTGTGTAAATGTAAATCTGATTTAAGACATATTAAGTACGGCGTTCCTCGTTGATCGATTATCGGTCCCTTACTATTTTAAATGTTTATCAATGATATGATATTAGTATGTAATTATGCTCATTTAATCATGTTTGCAGATGGTACTAACCTATTTTTAGAACATAAAAATATATCTGATGCATACAAAACAATGAATTCTGAATTTAAATGCCGCTTTAATTAATGGTTTATTAATAATAAGCTTACTGTAAATACAAACAAGAAAAATACATGATCTTTAGTGGGAAAAATACAATTTTTAACTCTTCAAATCTAGTGCTAAGGATTGGTGATGATATTCTTGAAAGAGTTAAAAATTCGCAGTTATTGGTAGTCATCCAAGATGAAATGTTAAACTTCACAAGCCATGTAAATACAATTATAAGTAAAGTATCTAAAATTATAGGTGCTATGAACATTTTAAAAGCTTTTCTACCTTTTTTTCAAGTACTTCTCATCATTTATAAATCACTCATACTGCCAACTCTCACTTATGGTTTATCAATATGAGGCTCGGGAAATAAAACTAATCTTAATAGAATTCATAGGCCTACTTCAAAGAAAGGACAACTCACACTGAGGAAGAACACAGGAGTGTTTGAATTTTTTTTGTGATTTAATAAATTATATTGCTTCTAGTATATTTACAACTCATAGCTGTTTTTTATTGCTGTCTTTCTATATTTTATTTATCGAAGCAAACGTGGAATCTTCATCTTCTAATATATATATATATATATTATATATATATATATATATATATGTATAGTGCATTGTATATATATGTATATTGTATGTATATTGTAGGCCTATANNNNTATATATATATATATATATATATATATATATATATATATATATATTCGGTATACAATATTTAGAAACAACAACAATGCTGATAAATATATCGAAAAACTAATACAATGCTTTGCCCTTCTTGTCACTCTTTGTTCACGATGTTTATTCTCATCTCACCTAGCCAATTGTTTCTAGCTTTTTCTACATTTACTCATTCGCCACATATATATATATCGAAAAACGAATACAATGCAGGAAATATATTAAACTGTATAAATACACCATGATTTTGAGGACATTAATGGCATTAGGACCACTTTATGATGCATTCTATTATCATGAATGTGTATTTTTATGCGATTGTTATCGGCCTACTTAAATCAAAGTACCGTAAGTTTTATGACACATGGATCGTTTTTAAATCACTATATAAACAATATTACACTTTATTAAATTAATTAAAATTATTTAAATAGAAAAATTATAGAATTCAATTCAATTTAATTCAAGTAATATTTATTTCACTTTCGTCATATAATTTATAACAATTTGTACAGTACGTGATGATAATTCATAATAATAAAAAGAATATAAGTACAAGGAAATGATCTACTAGTGAAAAGGGAACTCTGCGAATAAGCAAGCTTTTAGTTGCAGAGCCCTATTTAAAATAATACAAATTTAGAAAATGACATTTATCATTTAAAGAACTAGGCCTACTGTAAGTTATTTTACACCAATATGATTAGGCATCAATTATGGATAGAGTTAATGTAGGCCTATTATTTATTTAAGTAGTTGATAAAAATTATTACAAAATATACAGTTGTTTATATTACATCGAACCATCTCATTTTCGTAAACCCTCGTATACCGCTCATTTAATTTATATTGAAAGGAACAAATATTTTTAGAATTTCTCAACTCATCCGATAATTGGTTCCACACTTTTGACCCCCTGTAAGAAAAGCATTTTTGCCCGACGTTTGTTCTTTTGAAATCAATGACAAATTCATGTTTATTCCTTGTATTGTGGTTATGATGCGATACAAAGGTATAGAAAAAAATCATCGAATGAGTCTGGTAATTTTCCTCTTTGGTTTTGAAACATAAGAGTTAAAATACTCTTTTCATAAAAAAAAAATATTTAGTGTTTTTGTTGCAATTAAAAGAGGCCTTGAAGGGTGAAGGAAGTGAACATTACAAATTATGCGAAGTGCCTATTTTTTTAAGTATATGAATTCTGTTAAGATTAGTTTTATTTCCCGAGCCTCATATTGATAAACCATAAGTGAGAGTAGGTAGTATAAGTGATTTACATATGAGGAGAAGTACTTGAAAAGGTAGAAAAGCTTTTAAAATATTCATAGCACCTATAATTTTAGATACTTTACTTGCAATTGTATTTACATGGCTTGTGGAGTTTAACTTTTCATCTATGATGACTCCCAAGAACTGCGTATTTTTAACTCTTTCAAGAATATCATCACCAATCCTTAGCACTAAATTTGATGCGTTCAAAATTGTATTTTTTTCACTAAAGATCATGTATTTTGTATTGTTTGTATTTACAGTAAGCTTATTATTAATAAACCATTCATTAAAGTGGCATTTAATTTCAGAATTCATTGTTTTGTATGCATCAGATATATTTTTATGTTCTAAAAATAGGTTAGTATCATCTGCAAACATGATTAAATAATCAAAATTATATACTGATGGCATATCATTGATAAAAATTTAAAATAGTAAGGGACCGATAATCGATCCCTGAGGAACGCCGTACTTAATATGTCTTACATCAGATTTACAATTACACACATCAACATATTGTTCCCTTTCATATAAATAGGTACGAAACCAGTCGAGTACAATACCCCTAATACCATAATAAGGTAACTTATTAATGAGTATTCTATGATCTAAGGAATCAAAAGCCTTGGAGAGGTCCAAGTATACTCCTATCGTTAACAACTTGTTGACAAGTGCTGATGATATTTTATCAAGCGCCTGTAATAATGCGTTAGTGGAATGACCCTCTCTGAAACCGAATTGAGACTGGCTAAGAAGATTATGTGTATTCATGAATGTAATAGTCTGGTCATAGACAATGTATATATACAGACAATGATTTTGAGAAAATTAACAGCATTAAGATCATGAATTTAGCGATTTTTATAATAGGTCTACTGTATTTAAATTAAAATACATTTTACCACCCACGCATGGTTTTTAAGTCATTATATAAATAATATTGCACTTTATTAAATTAATTAAAATTATTTTACTTAGCCTACTTTTAAAGAGTACTTAGATTTACATTGTTGAATGTGGGTTGCAAAAATATTTGCCTACGAATAACGGTATGTCATTACACAACAACAACTCTTTAGCTCTGTTTTTACTGTTGTTTACATTTTCACTCAGATATTCCGGTTTATTATGTGCCATTGTATGAAAAGGACTCAAAATAATTTTAAAGCACAGTCGCCGGTCTGAAATTGTAAGCCTGAACAACAACACAACAATGGATACCGCAATTAAATCAATCATTAAAGCATACAGGCTTGTACAACTAAAGTATGGTACACTCTCTACTTACCTATATGTACATTTTCTTACTTAGAAGAAAACACAATTAAAAAAATCAACATTTTAGAAGATGTTTTTTTGCGACGACGTGTCTACGATACAGTACCGGTGGTTCACATACACGCCTGCTTCAACCGTAATTTGAATATTAAAAGACAGGTGCACCAACCAGGTATCTGAAGGAAAATTGCTGCCAAGGACAGTAGTGCCCTACCAGGCTAAACCTGCAAATTATTAGTTCAGCGCTAACCCCTTATTAGCGTCGACCCTCGAATTGGTCTAGCACTGGGTACCGAAACGGTATCCGAAAAGTTTGTCAAAATATAGATTTCCGGCCGAATTAATTGCAAATTTGCCAAAGTCCAGTTTGCCGAATCAAGTGTACCGAAATTATGACAACCCAGTTTGCCAAAACACAGTTTGCCCAGTGGCTGTCTCTTATACACATCTAGATGTGTATAAGAGACAGTATATATACAATGCAGGTTAATATTAAGCATGGTTATGGTGTCAAAAATGGGCTGTGAATTTTTTTAGGGGTAAGGACAAAATCTCCATAGGGCCCGAGCCCAAACAAGCCAGGATGAAAACTTTTGTTGTCAGATTTAGGAGGAGACTTAATTTGGGGAGCGGCCAAGTAGGGGTCCCATGTGAAGTGGGGCTCGGCCATGTGAGGTGTTGCCCCGGGGCCCTTACTGGCTCTCGACGCCACTGAGTTTGCCAAAACACAGTTTGCCTAATACCCGTATTTGTACCCGTGCAAACTCCCCGCTTTGAATAAACGCTCCCACGAATAAACGCCCCTTCTAGACTCTCATGTGGAATAAACGCCTCCTTCGAAAACCCCCGTGGCGTACATTTTTTTCCTTAAATAAATTCCCCCTTGACTGTAAACAGATCTAATGGAAACATCATTCCCAACACTTTCTATTAATGTTTTTTCCAGTCGTATTACATTTTTTCTAACCTCAATAGGTTTTTATAACACATTTTGACATTAATTAAGTGTTGGTTCCACATTTACAGTGGAAGCGGCGTTTGAGTATATATAGTACGTATTCATTTTACACAAAAAAATAAACGCCTCCCTCGAATACACTCCCCCTGAAAAAAGTCTTCTGAACAATAAACGCCTATTGTCGTTTATTCGACGAGATCCCAAATGATCAGCCCCGGCTGGATGGACCACCCTCACAAAATATTGTTGAAATAAAATAAATAAAAATAAACCAAACATTATAATTCCCCTATCTATATAGCGTTTATTTTTATTGTCAATTCTTAATATTGTGGTATAAAAAAAACCATGAAAAAGACTCCCAACGCGAACACATGGATTTTTTATGCCAGGATCCTGACAGAGGCTCTAGTCAGCCCTTTAATTCGGGTGTATAATTGTAGATTATTATTATTGATTAATTTATTTCATTTATGTCTACATATTATTATCTTAATTAAACTTTATACAATTATTATAAATATGCTTATAAGACATTTTATCTGACAGGCCTATTTAATTAAATGTTTTGCTGATAGCTAAATTATTAATAAAGTTTGATTTACAGAATAAGACAAAACTAATCATTAAACTACAATAAGCAGTTATTTATCATACGAATAAACAATGATCGAATCGCACTTCGCACTTCTTCATCAACAGCAAAAGGTTCCAGGTTCCAATCCTGGATTTGGCATTTTTTTTTTCTCGCAGATTCCTCTTCTAAAACGTTCAAAATGTATTTATCATTGTATAATATAGACAGTGTGATTTTACAGGTAAATGAGAGTATTTTGATTTGGTAAACAGGTATATATTGAGTACTAGACGTGGAAATTGTGTTGATTAATACGGTAGTTCTTGATTAAGTATTTGTTACGGTGACAGCAAGTTGAAATTAACTTTGTCTTATTCGATTATGTAAAGCTTCAGTGAAAGGGATCTTACTGTCTTTGAGAATCCAAAATGTATGCGTGCTATTCTGGTTGTTATCGTGGTTGAAAGAGTGCTTATGAGCAGTTTATCATATTTGAAGCTGTCATTCCAGTATGCTGTATTTTATTTCTCAGGGTTGTGACATTGGCTTTATGTTCTAAATGAGGCAATACTATCTATTGGGCACTCTTCACATTATATTTACATTAAATAATGCCAGCAGGTAAAAAAATTATTAGTAAATAATGTAACATTATAGTAGTCATTTTATTATAATAATTATACTTAATATACAATAATATTCTAGTAGTAACAATAGTATAAATAGCATCAATAGTGTTTATACATTTACCCATTCTTATCTATCACTTAACCAGAAGAATTTACTACACACGGTATATCTCAGGTAAAGCGACTGAATACAATACTAACATCGTTTATAGGATATAATATTATCCTGAAAATAATACAAATATTTTTGTTATTAGGCCTATGAATGTTTTAATTTAACTAATTAAAATACATTTTAATAAATAATATTTACTTTACAAATGGTATTGCACTTATTGATATACAACAACATGGATACAATGAATATAAAAGTGTTCATTAAAAACGTTTTAGATAGTTACCG
>NW_022755542.1:2841789-2844848 GCF_011630105.1 Anneissia japonica
TCTTACTGTCTTTGAGAATCCAAAATGTATGCGTGCTATTCTGGTTGTTATCGTGGTTGAAAGAGTGCTTATGAGCAGTTTATCATATTTGAAGCTGTCATTCCAGTGTGCTGTATTTTATTTCTCAGGGTTGTGACATTGGCTTTATGTTCTAAATGAGGCAATACTATCTATTGGGCACTCTTCACATTATATTTACATTAAATAATGCCAGCAGGTAAAAAAATTATTAGTAAATAATGTAACATTATAGTAGTCATTTTATTATAATAATTATACTTAATATACAATAATATTCTAGTAGTAACAATAGTATAAATAGCATCAATAATGTTTATACATTTACACATTCTTATCCATCACTTAACCAGAAGAATTAACTACACACCGTATTTCTCAGGTAAAGTGACTGAATACAATACTAACATCGTTTATAGGATTTAATATTATCCTGAAAATAATACAAATATTTTTGTTATTAGGCCTATGAATGTTTTAATTTAACTAATTAAAATACATTTTAATAAATAATATTTACTTTACAAATGGTATTGCACTTATTGATATACAACAACATGGATACAATGAATATAAAAGTGTTCATTAAAAACGTTTTAGATAGTTACCATACCGTATACAGTACTAGGATCATGGAGCCTACTACTTTCTCAGAAATATTCTGATAATATATCTACTCGTTAGTGACATGATACAGGCCTATAATTGCCCTTTCCTTTTATATGCATAACCACTGACATAACTTACTGTAAATGTGCGAGGAGCCTACTATTTTCTCAGAAATATTCTGTAACTTGTTTAGTTTGGTGCCTTTTTATTATTATATCCAACGGCTTATTTTCGTTAAAAATTTGTATTTTTACTTAATTTGTCTGTTCGTTAGATGAATTGATATAGGCCTATAACCCTTTTATAGGCCTAACTAACCTAGTAATGTGCGTAGGGCATGGCGTGCTCTCTCACAGACTTATCTACCACTTGCCAAGGTAATTGCGTTGATTTTGAAGATAACGCGTTTCACGAGTCACCTTATGTTCAACTACATTGATTAACCATTCTCTTGATTACCCTAAGAGTATGTCTCATAATGCAACCCATTTCGCTGATCGATTTTCCTCGTATACACTATAATAAAAAGTAGATACAAGTGTTAATAGTTATCACTGTTAATTCACATCAATACAACTTGATGAAGATCCGTACAATTTGAACGAACATTTAATTCTTTCAATCGATAGCATAACCAAAACGCGATGACCGTTCACCGATAAATGAAATAATTTGCAGTATATTACGTGTACATTAAATAACTAATGCAAACTTTATCTTTACAATAGCAAGATTGATCAGTTACTGATCCAGAGGGTGGTGCGTCTTTCCCAGGTGCCCCCATCTCTCCTGCCAACAGTCCTGAGGTCAAGACTTTTGGCATAGCCCCATTTTAAAAATAATGGATCCGACACTGAATGGTACCGACACTTAATGGAATAGACAAGTGCTTTAGTCCTTACCTGAAAACTGTTTAATATATCTTGGTGTGTCTCACCAGTTTGGTAACAATTTGTAGACGATTCTTCTAACTGTTAGAGAAAACAAAATGTAGGTTTCTTAATAATTGCCCATAGTAATACAGTTTTGTTCAAGAAGAAATTGTTAATTTCATTCAGAAATATAAGTGTTGCATTATGTGATGTGTTGTTATTCGTAATTATTATTTTTAAAGTTTTATTATAGTAAACAAATACTGTATAATCAAACAAGTCTCACTTGATCTTTTAATGATTCGAGGGCGCTTTCTATTTGGTCTGAAATGGTACTAGTTTGGTCGAACCAGGGAATGAAGACTTCAGTTGTATTAGTGACGAAGTTGAGAGTTTGTCTGTACGTCGACCCTTTTTAAGTATACAAAAATGAACATCATGATATGATATAAAAGAGCAGTTATACTAACAAGTTTCTAAGCTGCACGCGTTCATTAAAATATATTTGTATTTTTCGCGCGTTCATGCAATTCAGGTACCATGATAATAAGTTTACACACTCCAGAGGGCGCACGAAATTACATTATTTCATAATAAATACGGTATTGTTATTACGTCTATGATTATCATTGCAGTATTACTATTTACTTTTCTGTTTTTTGTTGTAAAAACTATCCTTAAATTACGTCGTTGTTAAGCGCTTAGGAGTATTTGCATTTAATGTTATATATATATGTGTGACTGATTATTAATATAATTTTAATAATACATGCACATACACCAATACACATACAATGTAATTACTATTATTATTATATGTTATATGATAATATATATTTATATATTGTATTCTTTAATAAAAAAAATATTAACTGGACTCACCTGAGTAGGCTGAAGAAACGATTTGAAGGAAAAACTACATTGGCGCGAATCACAATTACTCTGAATATAAAATGAATATAAGTATTACTTTATTGTATTAGAATATATATAACTAAAATGATTTTTCAGATATATATATATATATATAACGCATATATATAAATAAATATATAAATTGTGCAATAAAATACATCTGAGGGGATTCGAACCTGCGACCTCTCATCTACTTACCTGGTCAACATTGGTTAACGATTGGTGTAGCCTGTCCAATGTAATTAACCAATGCTCAGATTCTGTAAAGAGGCACGAGTCTACTGTTTTTGATGAAACCGAACAAGCAAATCCAAGCACAAATATCAACTTTAGATACATTTTTCTACAAAGAAAAGTAAAAATAGACCTAAATCAAATAAACAACTTTGATATAATATTTAATAATAACGGAAACAAAACTCTTTACGAAGTGTTAAATTTTGATTAATACTTTGTAAATATGCATTCACACCAACTTAGTGGGAATATGAAATAAAATGAGAGAATTCCACATCACTGCATTACGCGTACTGTGTCTAAATTTAATTGTGTCAGTTCATTTTTTCCAGTTAAGGTTTTTCTTCACTGGTTTATTCTCACGAATTAGTAAATGCGCGTATAGATTTGCATCGCAGCCAATCAGTG
>NW_022755542.1:2854074-2855672 GCF_011630105.1 Anneissia japonica
AAGGGAATTCGAACTTCGCGCGGAGGTCTCTCTGAGTCAGCGTCGTCTGCTATTAAGGATAGCGAAAATTGAGGGCGCGCTACTTCCTTAAGCCGTAACGCATTAGTAGAAACTGCCGTGTGCGAGAGATAAATCAAGAGAGTAAAACAAATTTTTGTTTGTTCTCTTTCGTTCACTTTATTTTACATCGCAAACGCACAATATTCTGCCGGTGTCCGGTTCGTAAACGGCACCGTCTAAGCCGCTACGTAACCAGCATTCTTTCGTCAAGGGAACCGAATCGGGATACCTATTCAGAGCGGGAACGCAAGAACCTAAGTCGATGCCGGCGGGAAAGAAGCAGTGCGATCCGAAGAGTCCGCATCCCTCGTAGTCGGGAGTGAAGTACCAGCGGTCGTTGTTGCCTTTGAAGGTTTTCTTCGGCCGGCGGACGCTGCACAGATTCAGCAAGATGCTTCTCTCGCAGCTGTCGCAACATCTCACGTATCGGGTCCATCCTCGGCGATTTCCAAGCACGCGCGATTTCAGTTCGGGAGAATGCATGCTTCCTGGTAGAGAAACGGAGTGGCACCTTGGACGTAAACCGAACCGATCACCAGGTCGGAATCCACCTTCAACTTTGCAACCGCAAATGAGGAGAAAGACGAAGAGAACAACAGCAATAACAGCAGCCGAAACGGGGAAACGCCTACCGTCCGTTCGATCGATCGGGCTTTGCATCGAGGCTACGTTCCGTGCTCGGCGTGGATGCGTCGCCAATACGTCTATCGCCTTGCCACCCACCAATCGCAGTTGGTCCTGAAGTGAAGCGGCAGAATGGCGCAAGGATTCCACATCCGGTTCTGGTCGCCGCCGACGTTTTGCACCAGGGCGTGCTGGAATTGTTCCGAAAAACCTTTCTCGACGGATCGTTCGACGACGTCGGGAGGAGGGACTTCTCCGTACAAATCTCGATCGACTTCATCCAAAGCAGTCGCATACATCGAAAACAACCCAAGTTGTAGCGCGCGTGCAGCCCTCCGACAACACGAGGCCACTCGTCTTCGAAGTCGTGGAGCACCGGGTTTTTCAACCAACTTTGTTCGTTCCTATAGTTTCGCCATCTTCCGTCTTCGCATTTCCAGATTGAGATATCGCTGACGACGGCGATCGAGTTCGTTTTTAAGCTCGAGATTATGGAACAATCTTCGACCACGAAATCGACCGGAGCCTCGTTTATGACGAATGTGCTTTTGACCTTACGTCACCCGCACCAACGAATTCTTGTTCCCGGCTGCGGCGCCGAGCACCTTTCCGAACATCACAACCTCCAGATTGTTGTCGGTCGTTCGACGTTTGCACGCCTTGCACCAGAACCAACGGTGGACGTAATCGAACCTCGTCCAGACATCTCTCTCCATGTCGTACACGTAAACGTATTTCTCTGCTTGGCTTCGTTGCATCTGTTCGCCGAGCACGTCGATTAAGTCAGCCGGCGCCACCTCCTGTCCTTTCCTCAGACGAACACCAGGAACTTGTCGCGGTAGCAGATCATCTGCAGTTTCGACCGACGGCACGAGCGCGGCATCGTGGTGATCCGTGTCCACTTCTGCACGCCT
>NW_022755542.1:2856739-2864795 GCF_011630105.1 Anneissia japonica
AGGTAAGATCGGTCGTCGTTCGAAACGGCTTCCAAGTTCGCGCAAACGGGTACTCCCTTCGCCATCTCTATGAACACCGCTTCCTTCGGCAGCTGCGCACCCTTCCATCTGGACGTGGGGCAAGGCCTCGAAATCTCCTTTACCATGACGGGGTGGTGCGGTCGATCTCTGCGCCACGTCGGTCGAACGAAGCCGTCTCTATCGACCACGGGGACGTGAAATAGCAAACGAAATTCGTTGTTGAGATGTGTATAAGAGACAGCACAAGAATAACCAGTTAACGTAAATGATTTCATGTTTTATTTTGTTTATACTTTCGACAAATTCAAAATCGGAGATTGCATTCGCACTGGGAGAATCCTTCCCATTCGGCGGTGCAGTATTCGCAGACGACCATCGACCTTTTCTCTTCTTCCTTGTTACATAAATCGAGCCATTCCTCTACGTCCAGTTGCCGGGTTTCCAAGGGAAACGAGCGGCATTCGGGCGTCCACGCAGGATCTTCTGGGTCTTCGATCTGTTCTACGTAATCATCGATCGTTTCGATCAAGTCGTCGACCCGACGTAGCATTTCCGAATGCGAAGTGCCGTCGACGCTCCCGTACGACGATTCCAGGAAAGACGATTGAGAAAGAGCATCGTCGAGGCGACGCAGCATTTCCGAATGAGAATTGCCGTCGAAACTCTCGTACGAAGATTCAGGGAAGGACAGTTCTTCCTCTTTCTTCTCATAGTTTCAATCTCTCTCTCCGATCGGCGACCGTCCGTCGGCTGCTTCAAAGAACGACGTTGCAGATTCGGCGGACGACGCGCTACTGGGTGGGGTTGTAAAGCAATCGCAGGCGTTCAACGGCCAGAGGCATTCCGGACAGAGTTGAGAAGGACTGGCGCACATAGAGCATAGTTCTCCCTTCGGCATGGGCGAGTTCCACTGACACCTGTTGCAGGCAGCGTACGATGGTTCGGCCATGTCGGACCTCAGTCTGATGCGGTACGTCGCGTCCCTCGTGCACATATATACATGTGTTGGGTGTTGCGAAGAGAACCGTCCGAAAACATGGAAGGTTGCCGACTGTGCGCGTTCGACGTGGACAAGGAACAGAGACAGTACTGCAGCTCGGACGAACGCTCGGACGAGTACCATCCGATGCTTAAGGGCGAGCGCCTCTTCGAATTCTACGGCGTCCGAGAGCAGCAACGGGTCGTCGAGAACATCTGCGAAACGCTGGCGTCGATGGAACCGACGATGGAGGACGTCACCACCGAAGAAGTGGAGCTTCAATCGATCGTCACGTCGTGCCCAGTTATCGGCGAGTGTGCACTTTCGAGGCAGGAGCTTTGAAAGTGCCATGGCTTCCAAGATCACCGGCGGCGAGGTTCCGTCCCAGCAAGACTTCAGAACTTACAATTGCCAGGAAATACAGAAGCTCATTAAAGAGTTAACTAAAGACAAGTCGTCGTAGAACAAATTTAAAAAATATTAAAGTAATACCATATAGTTTTTCATGTGTCTTTTATTTATTATTTCAATATTCAGTTAACATTAGTATACAAAACACTTTGGGGGGGAGGGGTGGGAAGGAACAACATTTAAAAAAAAAACAAAAATAGTTAATCTCGGGAATCTGTGTCGTCTAGCACCCATTCTCTTCCGGTCATCCGGCGATGCAGGTATGTCAACGAGTCAACGCAGCGTCTTTCCAACACATATCGGTTCCGCTCGTCGATTTTCACGAAATTTACGAGTTCGGCGTCGTCCGTGATCAAGTCGACGAGCACGTTGTTCTCGTCCATCGAGTCGTGGTAGAAACCGCGGTCTCGACAGCCGACGCAGGCTCGCACCACCTGCTCCAATACCTTCTTTGCGTTGTTTTTTCCACAGCACGAAGATTCCAGCATCTCGTTCAGAAGGCAGTGGGCAGTGGAACGTCGGTCGCGTCACGGCCAGAAGGTAAGATCGGTCGTCGTTCGAAACGGCTTCCAAGTTCGCGCAAACGGGTACTCCCTTCGCCATCTCTATGAACACCGCTTCCTTCGGCAGCTGCGCACCCTTCCATCTGGACGTGGGGCAAGGCCTCGAAATCTCCTTTACCATGACGGGGTGGTGCGGTCGATCTCTGCGCCACGTCGGTCGAACGAAGCCGTCTCTATCGACCACGGGGACGTGAAATAGCAAACGAAATTCGTTGTTGTGAATCCATCTGTACATCTCGTCGTCTAATGAACCCATTCCCCATTCGCGGTCAGTTTATTCGTCCACGGATGATCCGACACTTGTTCCAGCGACAGCCTCTTCCTCCAGTCGACCGCAAGCATTCAATCGAAGAGCAAAAGTAGTTCCGCGTCGTCGATTAACTGCAAGTACAGTCGATGGCCGCGATCTACTTCTTCGCCCGTGATCATTTCGAACAGCATGATTTCGAGCGACAGATCATCGCCGGAACGGCATACATGGATCGATTTTTCAGCATCTCCGGAGGAAGTTAATGATCGGTGGTTCCGAAAGCGCTTGTGATCGGTTCGTCGTCGACGAATTTGGCGAAACCGAAGTCCACCAGCTTGATCCTGTCCGTGTCCAGATCGACAATCACGTTCTCCATCTTCAGGTCTCCATGAACTACGTTTCGTTTCAAGCAACCGACGCAGGCGTCTACGATTTGCCGAAAGACGCATCTGCATCTCTCCTTCGGGATACTGCCGACATTCTCCAGAACTTGAAATAGGTTGGAGCTCCGAAGCGGCCGTTCCATCACGAGTAAATGGCAATCTCCGACCTGGTGAACGTCCACGAATCCGATGCACCCCTCGATCCCTGAGACCACCCGCAGGAAGCATGCCTTCGCCCGATTCGTTCGTCAGGTAAGACGCTGAGGAGTTTCTCACTACTTTCATAGCGACCGGCAGTCCGTCGGCTTTTCTGATCGATCGCCGAGTAAACGCTTCCGAAAGCACCGTCCATTAAGTGCCCCGAGAAGTCGTACAGACCCATAGTTATTTTCTTATTCGTTTTTCACCAATAAATGTAAGGTAACTTTATCTTTGCGTGACGTCACAAAAAGATTTTCCGTGTCTTTCGGGGGGCATTTTTGGGGGTAAGGCATTGTCCAATACGCTTAATATTGAGTTTCCGAGGTTTTCCAGTGAATTTCTAAACAATGATGGCTAGATTTTGGATTTCTAGAAACTGTTTCATATTCATTTTAAGTCCGATGGTCTGATCATTGCTAGCTTCATTCAAACTGGTATTTATACTGAGCATGCGCACACAACTATTAAGTAAAAATTACCAAAATGGAGCATTCATGTCATAACTGTAGCTACGTATAAAGTCTTAAAAATAAAGTATAATTAACAGAGGGTCAGAGGGGAATCCAGGGCATAATTATCTGCCCAGGTATGTGGCATGTGGGGCCCATGTAGAATGAACATAGGAATGGCTATGCATTTTCCCAGATATTTGGCACATGAGCACCATGTGGCGTACATTCATACAGCTATCTACCCAGTTACTTGGCATATGGGGCTATATAATTTGTAGAGTAAACACAGGCACAAATATTATTTCCTCTATATATTTGACACATTAGGCCCTATGGGAATTTGGCATATAGCAATTTGGCATATTGGACCCGCACATGAATTTTCCCAGATATTTGGCATATAAGTCACATGTAGATTAAATGTGGCCATTCCCAAAATTGGGCATGCCCATATGTAACCCATATATTTGGCATATGGGCTCCATTTAGATTAAATATGGGCCTCCCATATTTACTTGCCCAGGTAATTGACATATGGGTCCTATGTATATTATATGTGGGCATACCCATAAGTGTTTTCCCAGATATTTGGCACATGGGCCCAATGCGAAATTAATATGGGCATACCCATGTTCAACTACCCTCCGCAGGCACTTGGAGGCACTTTACACAAATACCTATAGCCCCCCCCCCCCTAACCAAAAATTCTGGATCCGACCCTGCCCAATATTCTAAATTAATTATAAGCTATTTAATGTGAAATTAAAATTTGTATTTAAAAAAGTACCTTTTGTCGTCTTTGTTGCCGATCGGCGCACCTTGGTTTTCGATCTTATCTCCACCTTCTGTCTCCACCTTGCCATCTATGTCTGCCCGGTCATCCATCTCCGTCGCGTCATCGTTTTCTTCCCGGTCGTTAATCTCCATCGCATCATTCTCCACTCTGCTATCATTCTCCATCAGGCCATCCATCTCTATTGCGTCACCATTCTCTACCTGGTCATCCATTTCCATCGCGTCATTATTCTCTACCCGACCATCATTCTCTGTCCTGATATTCCTCTCCATCGCGTCATCATTCTCTCCTCGGTCACCATTCTCCAAGCCATTATCCATTCTCATCACGTCATCATTCTCTATCCTGCTGTCCATCTGCAAAGCTTGTTGTCGGAGTTAAAAGAATAGTCTTCGGGGGACCATCTCTTTCCTCGAATGTCTACGTGGACTTTCGGCTTCTGTGTCCACCCTGATATAATTACAACAATGTAAAATGTATTGCATATTTTTAAAGATATAATTCCTCAGAAACCTATTAAAATATTATTAAATCAAATTAAAAAAGAAAAGATTTCATATTTGAGTAGCATGGAAATTCTTAATAGATTTCTTAAAAATTTATTTATTTATTCCCAGATTATAAAATATGCGTACCTTTCAGGAGAATTCAAATGAATCTGTCTTAATACTCGAGCCTCCCTTCCTCGAAGTGGAGCATGATCTCGGTGGCGAAAATTGTTTCTGTCCATTTTTGGTTTACCACGTGGTTGCCTGAAAGAGTAATAATAATGATGATAATAACAATAACAGTGATAATAATAATAATAATAATAATAATAATAATAATAATAATAATATTAGTAATAATAATTATACACTTATTATATGTGGTTAGAAATAGTAAAAATAGATTTAATTTTTTTCAAATATAATGCATTATAAGATTGTAAGTTTGTAATTATATAATTAGGGTATTGCCTAATTTAAAAAGTAAATAGTGACATGTACCTTTGGATATGTTTATAATGAATAAACTAAATTGAGAAGAGTTTTCAGTTACTATTGTTTTATGAAAAGTCTCAACAGAACGTTAACAATAGCCATTAATTAGAATAATAAAAGCAGACCGAGAGTCATTGACTTACACTATGTTATAGTTTAACTAGATCAGTTTTATTTGAAAACAGGTAGTTATTTACAGATAAAATATATAGATTCATTACAATTGCGTTGTAAATGCATTGTATGAAATAAAAGTTAAATAAGTTGAAACACAACGTATATAATTTACTTACCCTGCAAGCCAGTTGATAACTTTTGAGTTTGGACTCATGCTTTTTACTGTAGGTTCTTTATCGCTTGGGGTGTCCATTGGCTCATCATTGTCATTTTCATTGTTTCTGCCTAGTATTACACCCCTAAAATTTTTTTGAAAGTTTAAAATTAGCATAATATAATAATAATGACAGTGGTATCGACTAATAATAATATAGACAAAGCAACTTTATTAATAATTTAAAAACTAAAAAAAAAAATCTGTGTAGAAATAGTGTGCTAATTTTAAATAAAACTTTAATAAATTTTTATTTATTACGTTATAATAATTTGTTTAGCCTATTCTATTCGATAATAATCTATTCAATTTACATATTTGCAACAATGTCACTCATTATATCCGTAAAGTAACACAAAAAAAAAAAAACAATGTTGATAAAACAAAAAATAGATACTACTAAATAATAATAATAATAATAATCTAAATTTACTACTTAATAGGTATGAAACATAATAAATACAATATTCTACTTACTCTTCTAAAAGATTTCTAAAAAGGTATTGCGCTGTAACTTGCTTCATTTCGGCACAAGAATCACATTAGTGGCAGAATTATTAATAAACGTAGTAAAATATAAAGCAGATAATGCACTTTCTCAGAGTATTCTTCGAAATAAAGCAGTTACAAACAAGGCATTATCTGCTAAGGATTCCAAGCTAGTTAATTAGACATTCGTTAATACTAGCATCTGATTGGTTACTTACTATCTGTCTTGCGTGAAGTCAAGCGTTCAATGCATGTATGTAAGGTTTCGCACATATAATGCCTTTTCTCAGAGTATTTATAGTGAAATTTGCAGATAATGCCCAATTTTAAAATAAAATTTCATATTTCTAGACATTTTTTTGGAATTTTGATAAAATAGGGTGATAGATTAGACATTCAGGAGTCACATAAGCTAAAAATCTCAATTTTGAAAAAAATGTACTTAATGCCTTTTCTCAGAGCAGGGCAGAATAGATAAGAGACGTTAACGAGTTGTTCGAGGTATCGGCTGAGATTTGTGAAGTAGAATTCAGAAAACAACTATAGGTCTAATAATGAATTATTGTGATGTTAAACAGACAATGTTAGCTATCAAGAAGCGACGTTGTTTTTCATTGGGACCTTTGTCCCTTCAAGGCTAGGCCTATAGACCTATCCAAGAGAACATTTTTGAGTGTCGCCCTCTAGTGTCGGCGCCATTACTGGGGTGACATTTGCGAAGTTGGTGGGTACCGCGAAGTTTAGAGATGCAATGCGGAGTTTAGTTTTCAATGCAGTAGTTGCTGAGAACAACAGGGTTTTTTTCGACAGTAGCAGCTGCATAATGTCGTCAGTCTTCAACCTATATTTTATCACAATCCAAGATAAGTATATTTCGTGTATTTAAGACAATATTAATAACGATAGAGGAATTAGGGGCCTCGATAGATCGTATACTGTATATATTACGTTAGGCCTAGCTAGCCTGTAGGGAACACCGGGTCCCAGACTACTACGAGGCCTAGGTCGTCTAAAGTAGCTAGGTATCTAGCCTAGTAGGCTAGCTAATCGGATAACACTACTGTAACATTAACAAAGAAAGAGGGCCAACGACAGCGTAGCAGATAACAAATTTACACGGGCCTAGAGAGAATAGCATGACGCCAGAGAGGGCCTACCTACTTACCCTAGCCACTTGATTGATTGCATTTCTCACTGTACACCACCCTAAAAAAGTGGTACAAGAAGCTTGTGTATACCAGTGGTGGCCCTCTATTATCCCCTTTTGTATTCTCAAACTGTACTTTAAAATTTAACAATTTTTCTGAACCATTTGATGGAATAAATAGTTTTTGTATGAGGAAAATGACGATTATAATTACTGTACTATTTTATTAAGTAATAATTCTAAATGTTAAATTATGGTTTGTTTTATAGCTTTGTTCTACTTTATTTCATTGACAGAGCCCAGTCATCTATGGTGACCTCATCAGCATGGGATATGATAATGTAACTTAAATATCAAAAGCTTATTTTGCCTGTTTGACTATGTGCTGTGAATATGTTAATTCTAATAACCAAACATTTTAACTCAATCTCACAAATTTTAAAAAATTATTTTCTGTTTAAAAGTTGCTCTTTGTTTCCTAGTTACTGTAGATAGTTGATGCAGTTTGTTAAATGAAAGAACACCCAGAAACTTCTACTGATATCAACCATGTTTATATTTGGAACAGAATATTGAACTGTAAACCACAAAGATGCCTGTGTTAAGTGTTATGATCCTACTGTCACTAATCATACTTAGGATTGTGTTTATACAGGGCCGGCGGAACGTTTTTCAAAGTGGGGGGGCCCCACTTATAAGCAGGCGCGTAACAGGGGTCTTGGGTCGAGGGGGGGGGGGCAAAGGTAATAATTTTCCCGGTTAGTAATTTATGACTTGGTGTGTTACCCCCCCCCCCCCAATATAGAAAACAATACGACATAGGGCTTATTTTTTTATTAATATAGGCCACACACATGTGTTTCAAACTAAATATAAGCATCATGGTTGTATTTATTACAAACACATTCTTTCACCATCTGTACACATTGATGCCCTTCTTTTAGGTTAAAATGATCTATCTTAAATTTGTCTTTCTTGAGTTTGGGACTATTATGTGTTTAAATAACTTAAAAGGATAAAACTAAAAAAAGCCCTAAAAAATGCGCGCCA
>NW_022755542.1:2866475-2867376 GCF_011630105.1 Anneissia japonica
AATTTTTTTCGCTAGTATTTGGGGACGTACTGAGTATTCGGTACGATATCACGTCAGGTAGGCCAAAACATCAATCCTATGATTATTTCCTGACGCAAACTTCATATCTTTATAGCACTTGCAGTATCGCTGCTACTAGGGGACGTACTGAGTATTCGGTACGATATCACGTCAGGTAGGCCAAAACATCAATCCTATGATTATTTCCTGACGCAAACTTCATATCTTTATAGCACTTGCAGTATCCGCTGCTACTAGGGGATCGGATTCATCACTCGTCACCAAGCGCAAGCTCGGTGGTCTAGTGGTTAAGACATCAGGCTAGATACCTGGACGTCGTGGGTTCGATTCCCACCCGCATCACTTGCGAATTTTTTTCGCTAGTATTTGGGGACGTACTGAGTATTCGGTACAATATCACGTCAGGTAGGGCAAAACATCAATCTTATGATTATTTCCTGATGCAAACTTCTTATCTTTATAGCACTTGCTGTAACCGCTGCTACTAGGGGATCGGATTCATCACTCGCCACCAAGCGCAAGCTCGGTGGTCTAGTGGTTAAGATATCAGGCTAGATACCTGAAGGTCGTGGGTTCAATTCCCACCCGAATCACTTGCGAATTTTTTTCGCTAGTATTTGGGGACGTACTGAGTATTCGGTATGATATCACGTCAGGTAGGCCAAAACATCAATCCTATGATTATTTCCTGACGCAAACTTCATATCTTTATAGCACTTTCAGTACCCGCTGCTACTAGGGGATCGGATTCATCACTCGTCACCAAGCGCAAGCTCGGTGGTCTAGTGGTTAAGACATCAGGCTAGATACCTGGACGTCGTGGGTTCGATTCCCACCCGCATCACTTGCGAATTTTTTTCGCTAGTATTTGGGGACGTAC
>NW_022755542.1:2867399-2872333 GCF_011630105.1 Anneissia japonica
AGGGCAAAACATCAATCCTATAATTATTTCCTGACGCAAACTTCATATCTTTATTAAAATACAATTATGGTACAGTACAAATTATAGTTTTCTGATTGTAATATAGATGCCAAATTTAATAAAAAAAAACAAAGGTACATGGATGATAAAATAATAAAAAGTTAAATTAAAGATTTTGCCTGTTTTAGTACAAAATGTTTTTTTTGACTTAAAAAATAGGATTACAATTTGAACATGCAATTTCACTTTTATGTCTTGAATATTTAATATTTCACATTGTCTATGTTTTATCGAGGGTCCTTAATGATCAATTCCTGCAGGAACTGGATAGGTCACCCTCTTTTTCTTAGACTAGTAAATAAGTTTAACTGGGTTCGTAAATAATATTGACCTCAAAATATTGTGGCTGAGACATGGGCCGATTAAATGTAGAAATAGGAAACCTAGAAATATATTAAAAACGCTGAATAGTAATACTCGAGCGTCGCGACATGCGGACATTGGTACGTGTAGGTTAGTCTACAAACGTCGCCTAAAGTAATTGATTTTACCCGGCAGAACGAAAGAAGGAAACTCCGCTTTTCAGTTGTCTTAGGCCCTTGTTTCTTGACAAAAATGACCTTTCAGAGGTCAAATTGCTGTCAAGAATATGAATTGGCTGCTTCGCAGCAATTATTATTATTAGAAGTGAATAAATACAAAACTCAACTTTATTGTAGTAAAGAATTAGCTTCAATTTGGTTACAAGTAGTATATATATATATATATATATATATATATGTAATTTGTAAATATATAATTTGTAATATTTCATTAGATATTTACTCACAACTTTATTATTATTATTATTATTATTATTATTGTGCGAATATACTCATTTGAGGTTTATGCACATTATAGGACGATTATTATTATTATTATTATTTTATTATTATTTTGTCTGGAACTGTTGTCCTAAATTCATGTACAGCATATTGTATAAGTAAACTCTGCTAATTAGCATGCATCAGCTCTGTTCAGCTATATTAACCATTTGTTATTTTATAAAGTATAGGCCTACGCCATTATTGGTTATGCTAATAAAGGGTTTAAAGAAGTTTCATTGCAGGAACGGCCGAGATATTCGTTTAATAATAAACGTATTTATGTCACTAATTTTAACCTTTGTGTGTTGTGCTCTTTATTTATCTACCATTTATATCCTTTACAAATCTTTCTATTAATTGTTATCGTGCTCTGTGAGGATGAATTAGGAAGATTCTCATTAAATGGAATAAAACCCATAGAGGCCTAGAATGGCATTTTTTGGCCCCTATTTCTTTCAGTAATTTAATTAGACTTCACGTAGAGTGCCTTGAATACTTTAGAATAAGCCTCTCGATTATAATAATAAATTATTGAGCTTAAAACATATTTACATTATAAAGCACAAACACAATATTAGAAAGAACCTTCCTTTCATTTGTTTCTATTTATTTACCTTATTGTTTATGCTGGGGAACTGCTCAAAATCCCTGGTTGTCCGCAGATCCGGCCCAGCAAAGAAGATAACAAACAGTGAAACAAAAAAACACACACACATTGAAAACATACATTTAAACACAAAAAGCGGTACTACTGCCATTTATTTATTTTTTTTTTCATAGAAAAAATCTCAAACTACCATCTTTAAAACATGATTTATAAGAAGTTAACTAGATTTGTCTCTGGGCTAAAACATAACTACAGAATCAATAAAAATTTTAAAAAAATGTAAATTAAAATAATAAGAGTCAAAAACACTTAAGTATACAAATACAAAGCAGATACAGTAATAAATACAGTTATTGTAGAATACTTAGGCCATACAATAAGCATACACACAGGATGAAATGTAACGTACGTAGTGAATGTGGTAGAGGTCAAGGTTGAACGCGTTTCTGGAGACGTGAATGCGTTACAGAACCTCAATGTCAACGCATTACCTTCCGAAGCACGGCGGAAAAGCCTGTACAAAAATTCATCTTTATTACCACATTTTGGACAATTACCATTATAAAAGTTTGTTTTCATTGATTATATAGCAGTTTTATACACTCGTGTGGATTTTAATCATTTTTGCACCCGTGTGGCCTCGAGTGGTCCCGAGTGGTCGCGAGTGGTTCCGTGTGTTCCGTGTGATATTTAGTAGGACCGGCGGCAGTAGGATATTTCTACGCAGTACACGCTTTGAGAACTTGCTGATAAAAGTCCTATATTTAAACTATATTCAGACAAAAACCAGCCGGGAAGCCTTGATAAAACCAAGTTAGAATTAACAAAGCAAAATTGAGTATTCTTAGTTTGTTTCGAACATATCCGTAATATTAGCCCTATTAACACAATTATCAACAACGTGTGGTGCGTTTGTTGTGTACTTTCGAATTGGTGGTGCTGTTTATATATTTTACGAATTCGGTCTGCTTCTAATTAACAAATACGTCTGCTAAAAAATACGTTTAATTGAAAATTGAGGGCGCGCACATTCTTAACAAGGTAATGCGTTAGCAGAAACTACAGTCGCCCGCCTGCTTGTAGCAGTATGGCTTCCTTTTGTTTACTATCTGTTAGGTTACGCCCCTAGCAGTGATGTAAATATCCACAGATCTCTTCCAAAGTTTAAATCGGGCCGACTGAGCTGTGGGGTCTCCATCTATATTAAAACTATTGTCCATGCTAAGGCCCATATCGTGACCTGAATCTGGACGTATCATAGCTAGGCTCTGTAAGCGGCTTACCTCGTGTCTATAATCCAACGAAGATGGCGTTCTTTTCGAGGTAGTTGCGCTTCTACTATGCTGTCAGTATTTGATGGGGCAGTTAGGTTTCATATATCCTCGTTGCCAAATTGTCACGTCTACATAGCACATATCCATACAAACACGCTCACAAATAAGCATTTAGACGGACACAATAAACACAGCCACACCCTTGTTCATGGTCTGTATAGGAGAGCCTCGTTTATTCAACATCCACAGTGCATGGCACTACAGATAACCATACGCATGCGAGTGTTTGTGGTTATTCACTCTCGTATAGCATGAAAATGAATACAAATATACTACGCATATGTGGTAAACAATAGACGTTTTAATATCCATCGTACTGTCTGCGCAGTAGCTATGCAACTAAGGTGGTTGCCAGGTTATTACATAGATCGTATCCTATAACATCCTCTTTTCTTTTTTTTTTTTTTTTAAATTATTTATTTAAGATGCAGTTTAAATCACAGTTTTTGCAATTATTTATTATAATTATAACTATAAGTTGCTTCAATATTAAATCAGTGATATATTATCACTAAACTGCAACATTTTTTAATGTGTTAAATTAACAAATTTATTTCAACTCAAAATCAACTTTTAAACCTTTTTTTTAACAAGTTACATTGCATATTTGAACAAACAATGAATTTTCTGAGTTTTCTGTCTTGTCTATTATGAAATTTCCTCAATGTTTGGTGAATAAATCATTGCATTAATTATAAGTATGTCTTTAAAGTGTTCATTTGTTACTCTTACTATTATATAGTTCATTTTGTGACAAAGTCTCTCAAATATGCAGGACGTTTGACTTCTCTACCACAACGTGTTGTAATTTTCTGATTTTCTGCTGCTGATGTTGATCTTTTTGGTAGCTTGTCCATTTTGTTTTTGTGTCGAGGTATCGTTGCCATTGGTTTCAATTTGTAACTTCCATTGGTCTTCTGCTTCAAGGTAGTCTGGATTGTGTGGTGTGAATCTTTCTTTGGTCCTTTTTAAATGTTTTCTATTCCGTCGAAATATTTTTGCCATTTCGGTGGTGACTTCATATGATCGCTTTGCCAAGTTCTTGTTAACAACTGCTTTCTGCCATTCTCTTTTGTGTGGATATGGTTGAATACGTACAACTTCTCCTTTTTGAAGTTCTGGTAAGTCACGTGCACCTTTGTTGTACTGTTTGGCTTGTTGTTGTTTGTGTTTGAGCTGATCTATTACTTCCTTATTTACTCTTGGTTTGAGTTAGTCGGCAGTCTTGTTTTTGTTCTGCGCTGCATTATTCGTTGTGCTGGGCTTTTATCCATACCTGGTGTAGGTGTGTTCCTGTAATCTAGGATAGCAAGATATGGATCTGATTTAGCTGCTTTTGCCTTGCGAATCAAGTTCTTTGCTACCTTGACCGCTGCTTTGCCATTTGACTGTTGGTGATATCGAGATGACGTGTTGTGGATGAATTCCCATTTCTTTGCAAATTTGCTAAACTCACTACCTGTGTACTGAGCTGCTGAATCTGAGATTACTATATCTGGAATTACATATCTGCAGAATTGTGCTTTCATTTTCTTTATGACTGTTTCCGCCGATGTATCATCTAGGTAGTCTATTTCCCAGAATCCTGAGTGATAATCCACTATAATCAAGTAATCTCTGTTATGAATTGTGAACATATAGTTCCAATCTTAGCCCATGGTCTGTCTGGAATTTCGTGTGACTGTAGAGTTTCTTTTGGTTGTTTCCGTTCGAATGTAGGACAGACATCACATGTTTCAATGTAATCTCTTACTTCTGAACTCATTTGTGGCCAATATACACACTCTCTTGCTCTCCGAATACAACCATCCACTCCAAGGTGGGAGCTGTGTATTCGTTGACTTATGTCTTTTCGTAATTCTGCTGGTATTTAAAAAAAAATAACGTCATCATGCACACTTAGCTCATCTCTGTAGTCAAAATATGGCGGTGCTGCCGGATCTACATTTTTTTTTGTGCTCAGGCCATCCATAAATTATGATGGCTTTTAGAACTTGCAAATTGGCAACCTTCTTTGTATAGGTGCGTATTTCATCAAGTCGTGGTTCTGCTACACGAAAGCTCTGTATTACATTGATGCTTTCTGTTTGGTCTGCCATGTATAAGAGACAGTAACTACAGAATCAA